>NC_046161.1:101800437-101879152 GCF_011064425.1 Rattus rattus
TACCTATTGCCTATGACCGTGTCACAAAATAAAGAGAAAGTAAACACACACCACAGCCCTGTTCTGGCCATGGTTTACCACAATATTTCTATTTTTAATTTTGAGTAAATATGTAGTAACTTCTATAATAAGCATTTATTTGACCTGGCTATAAAAGTAAGTTCATCTGAAAAGATTCAACCACAGAAAGTTCATTGCAAATAATGTGGTCCAGCTATTCCTGACAAACCTTGGGAAGTTACCATTCTACTAAATAGGATGTCACTGTATCACTCATATTCTGGGAAATGACCAGGTGTGGCTTCGAAAGCGAGGAGGAGAGAACTTACCGATAACCTGAGAACACCGAAGTTGGCAAAATCATAAATGAGTATCTGGTAGAAGAGCTCTTCGCTGAGAACAAGAAAGAGAGACTTTAAGAAAAATGAATCTGTGCTCGAGGCACTGCAGCAAGGGCAGCATGGGACAGAGCTGCTGCCTGCTAAGGACTGGGACTCCTATGCTGACTCCTGCCAGGACTCTGCAGCCATCGTTCCTGGACAAGTTCAATTACTAAGCCTGGCTCATCTCCTCCCTGGGGCTGTAAAAGGGTTTACCACGTGTTCTTCCTCAGATGCAAATCCTCGCCTGTAGTGTAAAGATGTAAAGGAAGTCCGTGTGGGTACAGTTTAGCATGTAGAAAGAACAACAGAGAGCCATGAAAGAGGACGTGGAGTAACGGTTTTCTAGTTCCAGCACTGTCGTCGTCTGGTGTCTGCTACACAAAATCACTTTGGATTTCAGATTAGGGATGTCATGTCAGTAAGAAGCTGCAATTTGAGTTCTAGCCTTGACTGCCACCGTGAGCTCAAAGAAGATGCACACAGGTGAGCTTAGAGACGTGCAAGTCACACACTCACAGCTGCTAGGAACTAAAAGCCAAAGGAGAGAAGAGCTCCCGAGAGCCCAGCTCATGCACACGGATGTGACTGCAGTGCCAACACTCTACCCTGGGGTGCACCACGGGGGCGCCTGACAGACCAAGGCTGTAAGGGCAGAACTAGCTGTGGCCTGACTTCTGGACCACTGAGGTCCTGAACCCAGCTGACTCCTTCTCCCCCACAGCAGCCAGGAGGCACTCTCATCACAATGCCTGTCTTACCACGACAGATGCATCGCCTCAGAAATGGAGCCCAGATCGACTTATCACCCTTAAGTCGCTCCTCGTCGTTTATTTGGTCACAGAAGTGAGAAAAGGAGTGAGCAAGCTGAGCGAGCGATGGGACTCAAGTTCATGCCCAATTTCCAGAGCCTGGGGACGGGCTGCTGCTACCTTAGATGGCTAACACACTTGTAGCTCATGTACTGCGTCCATGCAGTCAGTGTACAGTGTCTGTTCTACTGAGAAGACCTACAGTCACAGAAAGACTCAGAAGTCCCAGAGTAGGTAAATGACACACAGTGGACACAAGGTGGTGGCATCGTCCCGTACACATCACCTACTTGAGGATATAGTTACTCTAGACGCAACAGATCTAAAGTCCCCAAGAATGAACAGCGTAAATGGCACCACTGGGCTTGCCCTTCCTGTGTTATGCAATACCGACTTGGGTGGTCAGAGCTGAAGCCTGTGCTGCATTCCCATGCCAGGGAGAGGCATGGGCTTCCTTCTACTGCCTTTCTGCAACTCTGCTGCACGTATGAGACAGCAGATCTCTAACAGCACGAAGACCTCAACATCTGGTCTTCACCCAGTGTTTACTGAGTGCTGAGTCAAGAGTTGGGCCTCCCTCTCAAGTTATTGATCCCCACAAAATTCCAGTCAAATTGAGTCTTACTAACCTATATATATTAGACACATGAAATACAGAATAGAAAAGAAATTCCTCATCATGTAAATAAGAAGTGGTCAACCCTGGATTTGAACTCACATCTGTCACTTTCCAGCCACTTGACCTGCTCCTCCACCCTCCAGCACTGGTGCCTTTCCCCAGAGACTGCTCTTCCGGTGGCTCCACTGCTTTCCCTTGTCGATTTACCTGAGCTTGGTAGTGTTGAGGAGGTAGAGCTTGGTCTGGTGCTGTGCCAAGGCCCACTGAGGATTCACACAGCCCACAAAGGTATGGTTACGGAGCATCTCCCGGAGAGCTAGAAACAAAGAAAGGAAACCGTGTAAGTGATGGGACTGTACTCAAGACCTCTTCACATCTCAAGCCCCACATAAGAAAGATGCATCAGGTAGGCTCTTGTTGAAAGAAATCAAATATGGAGTGACACACAATCACCTCTGAAGATGCTAAAGGTAAAAGATTCATACACTCTGAAGAGAAACCAGACCTACAGAGTCAACTAACCTAGGACCAAGGGGCTCACAAGAGCCTGGGCCACCAGCCGGGGAGCATGAGAAGCTGGACTTAGACCCCTATAGATTTGTAGCAAATGTACAACTTGGTCTTCATGTGGGCCCCTAACAAGTCGGGAAGGGGTGGTGTCTGTTCCCTGCCACTGAATCCCTTTCCTCCTATCTTGACTGCCTAATTTGGCCTCGGTGGAAAAGGGTGTGCCTAGACCGGCTGGGACTGAAGTTCCAGTGTGGGGTTGTATTCAAGGGGACAGTGCAATGGGGGAAGGGATTTGTAAGGGCGGGACTGGGAAGAGAGGAGGGAGGGGTGCTGTGATGGGGATGTAAACTGAGTTTAAAAAATGCTAAAAGGTTAGGGGTCAAAATGAAAGGCAAAGTGGGAAGTCACAGATGTGACAAGAAGCCAGCTTTGCCCAAGTGAAAGGCTTCTCCCGAGTGGGGAACTTTCGCATTTACAGCTGTGGCAGTGTAAAAAGGGCAGGATAAGAACGTGTCAAATGGGGGGTCTGACAGACCAGAGCTCACCCCTGGAGCTGAAATTCCAAGAACTGCACTCCTCACGTTAACAGCAGCAACATCCATGTCTATTCTCCACCACCTGCCGTCTTCGTGTTGACAGTAAAGAAAGGAAAGCGGACCCTGACCTCCTGGGTGTGCAGCCGTCAGCTGATCCTCCAATGGTTTAAAGGCGCTTCCTGAGAACCCTACTGGAGATTCTGGGCTAAACTAATACCAAGCTCCGGGTAATTCCCCAAGATAAAGCAGCAGCTCTGTGTGTGTGTGTGTGTGTGTGTGTGTGTGTGTGTTTGTGTGTGTGTGTGTGTGTGTGTGTGATATGTGTGTGTGTGTGTGATATGTGAGTGTGTGTGTGGTGTGAGCGTGTGTGTATTATTATAAAAGAGAAACAGGGAACCAAGTTTCTGAGTCCAGAGACAAGCAGAGAAGACCTGCAATGGGCTGCACACTGGAGCCATAGCAGAGTACATAGTACAGGAGCGCGGTCAGACTCGGAGGATCTGAGCTTCTAGGATCTGAGCTCCTTCTGAGCAGGGCATGACTGCAAATGTCAAGGACAACTCAGAAGAACTAGGTGGGACTTCCTACCAGGGAGAATTGATTGCAGCTCAAACAAAGGCAGGCCACACACTAGACAGTGTCAGTGGGCCCAAAAAAATTCTCACAATTCAGCCCAGAATGGCAAACAGAAGATAAAAGAACACCTAAATGAACTCAGAAAGGAGAGCTGACCATGAGAATTAAATACATGATTTATGGCCGAATTTTTAACAGTAGAAATGAGGAGAGTACTACCTTCAATACCCAAGAGAAATCATTATCAACCCAGAGTTTTAAATAAAAGTGAATTTGAGGAAACGACACAACTGCCACTGCTGCTCACGTGCTTGTGAGGTTTCACTGCGGTGTGAGTTCTGCAACGATGTCCCACACAGGGGCCTGCTGCCGTCATGTGTGGAACAAGCACCAGCAATCCCCCTTGCTACCGGAAACCCCATGTCTCTACAGGCTGTTCATGTAGGTGGAAATGATTGTTTTTAAAGCTGAAGAGCACCAAATAACCTAGAACAATGACCCTGGAGGAGACGGCAGTGGAAGGAAGCACTTGGAATGAGGCCAGAGACTCCCATCTCCAGCTCCTGGGGTGGGACTCGGCCAGCAGGAAAGCAAACGCCAAGTCGCTGCTCCAAACAGGCCTTCCTTCACAGGACTTCAAGGACTGCATCTTACCCACCCGAAACACTCCTCTAGCCTCAGGGTCTCCTATGTGTTTTCCTCCATTCTGCAAAGACCAAACTAAACAAAACCCTTGTTTTACGTCAAAGCCAGACCACATGCCCTACTCCAAAGCCGAGACTGTGGGTCTGGACGTATTCTCAGCACCAACCGACAAAGCTCAGCTAAGGAGTCCTGAGGAGAGGCCCCGCCCCCACTGGACTGTCTGAGGGCCTCTGCCTCTGCCTGAGGTAACAGAGCTCCCGCCCAGCCCCTCAGGTCAGAGGACTGAGTGGGGCTGCTTACTTGTCCTTCTGTCTGGCACAGAGCTTTGCTCTCTGCCTGACGGAGGAGCAGAATTCACTGAACAATCTGCCAACCCGTGGGTCTCGCCTACTCTGAGTAGGCGCAGCCCCCTGCATGAAGTACAGCCGACAGCACGATACAGATAAGTACCTGAGGTGTGGCTCAGCAGTCCCTGGGACCAGGCTAACACTGTCCACATCTGACCCAAGACAATGTTTACCAAAGACCAATGGACCAGCGTGACTTTACATTTCAATATCAAGTGATCCTGCCCAGAAGCCACTGCCAGTTCACCGTGCTTAACTGCTCTTGGCTGCCTTTTTGGTTTGTTTCATTGTTTATTTTGTTTGTATTTTTTACACAAAGTCTCACTATGTTGTCCAGGCTAGCCTAGAATGCCTAGGCTGAAGTGATCCTCCTGCCTCAGTTTTCACAGTGGTGGGGACTAAATGCAAGGACCAGCATGTCAGGACAGTTCTAGATTGTTCAGATGTTCCATAAAATTTCTTCTGTTTTTCACTTCCTAATCTCTAAAATAGGAGGGAGAAATGTGAGCTGTCTCTCCAGGGACTACCTGAGAACTAAGTGAGACGGCATGCAGAAGTATGTACAGGTCACTCGGAGTCATCATGAGACAGTGTGGTGTGAGTATGTGTGCCTGTGAGTGTGAGTGTGTGCGTCTGTCTGTGTGTGTGTGTGAGTGAGTGTGTGTGTGTGTGAGTTTGTGTGTGTGTGTGTGTGTGTGTGTGTGTGTGTGTGTGTGTGTGTGTGTGTGCTCATGTATGTGAATCATATATGTATGTATGTCAATCATCATCTCGGCCTTGGCCACATTTAATGTACAGTTTTAATCTGCACTGAAAACAGAGTATTAGTGAAAAATGTCACTGAAATTGTCCTTACTGACCTCCAAGGATGAAGGAGATTATCGTAAAAACTACTGAAGAGGGCTGCTAAGTAAATCAGACAACACCCACCCCGCCTTCCAGTGCTCTTCTAGGATTTACAATTGCTTTAGGAGCTCCCAGCTGGTAAGGAAATACAAGAAAAGGACAACCACAGCACATTTCATGGAAATAAAAGTCAGAAGCCAACTGGTAACTCATGCAGCGGGCAGAGGCCCAGTCACAGGAAGATGTGCATTACATGTAACAAGTCAGAGTAACAGAGGGGTGGGGTGGAGGAGACACAGACAGGCGGGCAGGCAGGCAGGCAGGCAGGCAGGCAGGCAGGCAGGCAGACACGGAGCAATTTATGAAAGCAAAGTTCAGGCCTTCCTGTGTCAGCTCAGATGATGGTGACTAAGACAGGAAATGTAAGAGGCTGGTGCAGAGCCGCTGTCTGAGGAGTGCAGGCTAGGGGACAGCAGTAATTTACTCCTGATGCTGCGCGTCACATCTTTTCAAAAACGAATCTAGGAGGCAGCTGTGGCAGCAGAGCCCTGACATCCCAGCTCGAGGAGGCAGGAGTGGAGCTGAGTGAGAACCCAGGCTAATGCGGGCTACCCTGAGCACGAGGTCAACGTGAGCTGATGATCATAATTTATATTTTATAAAAAGATTGCAATTGATGTATTCCCTGTCTCTGTATCTCTCTCTCTCCTCCCCCGCCCACCCCCGTGTGTGTGTGTGTGTGTGTGTGTGTGTGTGTGTGTGTGTGTGTGTGTGTGTGTGACGCATGTGCCACAGGACACATATGGAAATTAGAGGACAACTTTTAGGAGTTCGTTTTTTGTACTATGTGGGTCCCAAGGATCAGCCTCAGGTTGTCCAGCCTTGTGGTGAGTGCTTTTCCCCCTGGAGCCATGCTGCAGCCTTTCCGGCTTATTCCTGACAGATGAAAACGGAAAGGTCACGGCAGATGACAGCCTCAAGCAGACCTGCCACCTGGAGCCTGCTCGCTACCCCACACTGGGAACATCAGTACCTCGTAAGGTGTGGGCAGCTGGGTAGTGAGGACCGCCTAATGCACCTATTTAAACCCCTGACCCATCCTCCTTAAGCCATTCAGCTAGGTTTCTAACAACAGGGACCAGGATGAAGTTTGGCACCCAACTACTCTCAAAAGCTATTTCTGAGGATGACAGGGACTTATCAGCCTTCAGGATATAGAAAATATCCCATTTTTAAAACAAGTGTCTTATTAGTTACTTCTAATCAGTCTGGTGATCTTCTGGGATAAATCAGTACCACTTTCTGAGGCACAGAACAACTGAATCACGGTGTGAGGTCACACAGTGGAAATGGAGTCCAGGACCTGTCAAATCCCAGCTAAGCGAACCCCTATCTGGTTCCATAAGGACTTTGCTGCTCATTCATGATGCTGCTTTTAGCAATAACTGAAACAAAGCAGAAATTTCTGCAATGACCATTGTAGTCAACCCCTTTCATTAATAGAAATACCAGTTAATTCTGCTTAAAACCAAGAGATTATTTCCCCCTTCTCTTCCTCTAGAGAACTGTCTTCTGTGTAAGGGAAAATAGCTGGTCCGTGCTACATATGGCCGCGCCCACCTGACAACCTAAGTGGGTTCTGTATTTCCAAAGCCCTCATTCAGTGCCACAAAGGGCTCGGCACTTACGTACTCTCATGACCCCGATCATTAATTTCTTCCTGGAGACTCAAAACACTGGTGAGGTTAATGATCCTCCTTCGGGGGTAGCAAGCAGCTGTCATTTCCTTCCGGGAATCATTTTCCATCATTTCCACATCGGAGTCCTCCCGATGTCTCTTTCTGCAATGAAGAGAAGAACTGACAGGTCATTATTCTTCCATTTTAGTTTTTGACTCAGCCAAATGTAAGTGTTGTACTCTGGAGAAAGGAGCCGCTTCTCTGTGCCAGTGGCTGCCTCTCCACAGCTGCGCCACGGCAAACCAGCCGCTGTCCTGTGTCACGTTACTTATCTGACAACCCTCAGGTCTCAAGGGCTTTGAGCAAGTAAATTGACCTTGTCAAGCCTCGTTAATTCATGAGTCATTCCACGGTCCATCCGTCTGTCTGTCTACCCACCTACCCATCCATTTCACACTGACACGCACAACAGCATACAGCACTGGAAGGGGAAGCCCTCTTGCTTACTTTCTAGTGCAAAAGTTAGAAACAGAAAAAGATTTTTAAAATCAAATTTTAAACGTGTAATTATTTTATGTATATGGCTGTTTTATGTGAACGTATGTTTGTGTACATGTGCATGCCTGGTGCCTGCAGAGACCAGAAGACGGCATTGAATTTCCTGGGACTGGAGTTACAGACGGCTGTGACCCACCATGTTTTGGTGTCAGGAATTAAACCTGGGCCATCTGTAAGAGCAACCAGTGTTCCTAACTGCTGAGCCATCTCTCCAGTGCAAGGAAAAGGTTTTTCAGAGCGGTAAATGCTAGGAAGACAATAAAGGCCACATACTAATAAGGCTGATGGGAATGTAGGAGAGGGATCTTTTATGTAATGGACAATGTCTGGGTCGGAGTGAGAATGGCCTGCAGAAGCTCATATACTTGAACATTTAGTCCCTGTGTGGTAGAACTATTTGGAAAGGCATTATTGGAAGAGGTGTGTCACTGGGGGGCTCTGAGGTTTCAAAACCTTACAACAGCCTCTCTGTCTATCTGCCTGTCTCTGTCTCTGTCTGTCTCTCTCTCTCATTCCCTCTTTCTGCCTCCAACTTAGAGATCAGATATAGGCTCTCTACTACGGTTCAGTCCCATGCCTGCCTGTTGTCATGCTTACAGCCCTGATGATTATGGACTAATCCTCTGAATTATATTGAAGTCCCTAATTAAATGCTTTCTTTTACACGTTGCCTTGGTCATGGTGTCTCTTCATACCAATAGAAAAGTAACTAAAACAAAAGCCTCCTAGGCTGAGGAACACCAAGGGCAGTAAAAAGATGGAAACTCAGCCAGTTTGGACCAGCCAGGAGTCCTGCGGCTGGACAGCAGAGAGGGTAAGTGGGGAGCAAGTGAGATGCAGGCCATCATCCCCTGTGCAGCGGGAAGCCCTTGAAAGGCTTCAGCAGGAGGAGTTCAACCCTATCACTGCTTTAAAGTGTTTTCACTGCTCTGTGAAAGACAGCACTTAATTCCCCAAATGATGAACAAATGAAACATTTTCCTAGCAGGGTAAGAGCATTAACTAAGAAACACATATAAGTACCTGAGCTTGGAACACACCCACACCATTCTGTTCTCTAGAAACACTTGCTTGGATGCGGTCTTGCTAGGATACTAAAGGGATGATCAGGTGGAGTGTGTTCAAGCAGTGTTCACTGCAGTGCCAGAGTTCCGACTAGCACCTCTGGGAGAACATGCAGCTCCCTCGGGCAAGGGATTGTAAATGGAGCACTAGCGTCAATACCAGCTTGGGAAATGAAGCCTGGCCGCCTCTGGAGTCCTCGGAGACTCATGCACTAGAAATAAATGCTCAAGGTTGAATGACAGGCTTTGACTACTGCTCCTTTCACGATCTCTTTTCTCACGAGCTCATAGACTAGGAGTCCTGTAAACTAGGCTGCTTCTGAAAGGACCACAGCGCTATGACAGGGACGTCAAGGCTTCATTAACACAAGAGCTACATCCCGGCCTTGGGATGCTAAAACTAAAACCACGGACACTTGAGGACGCTTGCACGTCACGGTCATGCAGACAGCAGACAGGCCACACCACACTGCCCCAGTCTAGCAGGAAAAGGAGCAACGGATTTGTGGAGAACCTGCTGGAAGGGGTTTAGTGACACTAAAAGGAAGCCACACCTGGAGCTGCCTGGACTGGAAGGGGGTGCCGCTGGGGGTGCCGCTTCCGAAGCCCCAATCACTGATTCTCTCTCCAAACTCGCACTGTCAGCAGCTGCTTCCATGGGGGCCGGGAGCTCAGACATCTCCTGATCCTTCTCCATGGCTTTTTCAGGAGAGCCCTTTGTCCTGTTCCCGGGGACAGGGTCCTGGGGCTGGCTGGGCAGACGCCTGCTTACAGGCTGCATAAAGGCATCGAGCTTCTGGTCCCGTGAATCTGTACGGACCATCTGGTAAGCGTGAACCTTGTCGCCACTTCCACTAGTAGATGAGGAAGCTACGCCTGTCGTGGATTTAACGACTTCCCCAGAGGGCCCAGCAAGTCCTGGAAGCAAGGTCTGTTTCAAAAGAGAAGACAGTAAAAAGGACTAGTCTTCAGCACAAAAATGTCCAGACCCCCAAAAAGAATAGTAGTGGACAAAGATGTCAGAGGCAGATGGAGTTACATTACGGTGGGACATTCCTAAGCATAAGATTCAAGAACTAAGGAAAGTTCTTATAATCCTAAAGTTAGGCTAAAATAAATTTTGAAAGTTCTTATATCTTGACTACTTTTCTACCATGAAGAGACTCTATTTTACTTTTTATAGTAAAACACACACAGCAGAAAACTTTAAGCTAGAATTCCAGGGCAGTAAGGACATTCACATAGCTATGAACCCTCAAACTTACACCCAACTTCCCATTCCCTCTCATCCCAGGCCTGGCACCTATCATTCGCTGCCTTTTAAATTTGCTGAGGGACTGACCCCAGGACTCTCAAGGGCGCTCTGCGCTCTACTGAGCTAGATCCTCCGAATTCTACTTTTCTATACTTACTTCATTCATTCTGTCCACTGATGTAAAGTCAGTGACTACGCAGAAACAGGGAAATCCCACGTATCCGATTCGGGATTAGAATGCCAAGGTCTAGAGGACCTTCGAGAAATAACCATCCCAGCAGGGGCTGGGAAAGAAGCACAGGATGCCCACAACATCTTGTATTGCTAGATACAAGACATCTCGACGTCTAATGGAACTGGGTCCAAAAAGCAGAAGGAACAGCTAAAAGGAGCTCAACTGGACAAGGAGATGCGGAGACAAATACCACAAGTGTAGCCCTTGCCTCCCCGGACCACCCCAGGCCTGTTCCACAGACGCTGAGTCCGGCTCGGCCACGTGCAAGGGACAGCATGATGTGGATTCCTGCCCCTGGAACAAGCCAGCAAGGGTGTAGGCCTCCTCCACCAGGCCTCCTCATGGCTGCTGTGGGCCGTAAGTATGTATGCTAGTTTGTATAGTAATGAAAATGTTTTCCTATTCCTCCAAGGAATGTCCTCCCAGGTAATACTAAAGACTCCATGATAATCAGAGACAGTGTGAGGCAAGGAGGAGAATGTGTCTAATTACTCAGCAAAATGGTAATGCGTGACCTCCAGGACAGCCCTTAAGCGGTGGAAAAGCAAACGTAAGGATGCAATATGAATTGTATAAGGAGCTTCACAGTTCTGAAGGAACAGAAGAGCTGCACGGTGAACCACCCGGGTCAGGTAAAGACAGGCAGATACAAATGCAGACAGATCCCTGAGTTCAAGGTCAGCCTAGGACAGAGCAAATTTAGGTCCAGGCATGGTCAGAACGGTAACTCCAGGGAAGGATCCCACCAGCGAGCTTATCCTCGGACCTTAACGGAGGAGGGCAGATCTCTGAATTGTTTTGAAAGAGTGCTTGTAGTCTAAGAATCAAAGGGTTAGGGCTTGGGATACTGATTCATAGGATAATCAAAAGGGAAGCTGGAGTAAATAACTGGATTGATATGTAAAATAAAAGACTGGGCTTGTGGCAGGAGACCAGTGAACTACCCAGAGAACTTTTTAGAATAACAAGAGACAACGCCCTAGAGAACAGTTTCAAGCAGAAAATACTGAGAGAGCTGTCTGGAGCTCTCCAGGGAAAGCGGAACAGAGGCCGCCACCTTGGACCTAAGATTTGAGGTGTTTGTTCCCCACTCCCAGACGCCTTCTCTCAGAGCCCCCCTCCGACAGGAGACAGAGAAGGAAGCTGGGGCTGGCTTGGTGGGTCAGAGTGCTGGCTGCCATGACAACCTGAGTAAATCCCTGGGAGTCACCACTAGTGAAAGTTACCTTCGGATCTCCACAGGCTCGCCACAGCATGTGTGCACCTCCCCGCAATGCACAGGTACACAAAAACAATCGAAAGGAGGTGGCTTTACTTAATTCAAAGGGACTTAAGAGACTTCAGGAAGGGAGGCCTGGTGGTACACACCTCGAATCCCAGTTCTTCAGAGGCAGAGGCTTAAGGTTCCTCAGCTATATGCTAATTCAAGGCCAGCCTAGGCTATGAAACTGTTTCCCCCAAATAAAAATACAGAGAGAGAGAGAGGGCTGCAGAGATGGCTCAGCAGTTAAGAGCACTGACTGCTCTTCCTGAGGTCCTGAGTTCAACTCCCAGCAACCACATGGTGGCTCACAACCGTCTGTAATGGGATCTGACGCCCTCTTCTGGTGTGTCAGAAGACAGCGACAGTGTACTCAGACAAAATACAGAGAGCCAACTTAAGAGATTAAAAAAAATGTAATAACCAAATATTATGACCTGAACTTCTCTGGATACAGATCTGAACACACCTACTGTTAAACAGACTCTCAGCATAATTAAGACATTTGAATAAGATTAGATGGTAAATGATGTTAATGCTATTAATTTTATTTTGTCATGCTTATATTATAGTTATATAAGAAACCTTTTAGATGTATAATGAAGTACTAAGAAAGAAATCAATGTCTAAAATGTCTTTAAAACCAGTAGGGCAACACACTGCCATTATTAAAGCTGAGCAAATATACCACTTAATTTTAAAAATTAAAACAAAGTATCAGCTGTAGTCAAAAACAGAACCCCTTTCTTGGAAGACAGTCCAAATCCAGAGGAGGGGCTGGCTCAGTGTAGGAGCGTACTGTGCCGTGGAAGCGTGAGGACGTGGTTCAAATGCCCAGCACTCAGGGAAGGCCTGGCCTGGCTACAGCATCTACTGCCTAATTCCTGGGGGTAGAAGCAGGCAGATCTTGAGAGTCACTTGCTAGTCAGCCTCACTCAGAGAGCATCAGTTCAGTAAGTCAGTCTCACGGCGGTAAGAAGACAGAACAAATTCAGTACCCTGCTCTGGCCTCTGCATTCAAGTGCATGGATGCATGACCTGTGCCCATGTGCATGGAACGCACACAGAGACACACTCAAATACATAAATCCCAGAGAAAAATGTTACTGAAAGAAAACTATCAAAGAAATATAGACAATTCAGGGTTATAACAAATCTGAGTTTTCATGATGTGGAACATATTTCAAAGCAGCAAAGGCCCAGAAAGACTGTGGAGGTAGAGGTCCCCCCTCACCTGGGTAAAATACATCCTGGACGAATTGGAGCCCAATAGCTTGCTCTCGATGTGCTGCTGCACACGCTCCAGAATACTCTCCTCATGGAGAAAGTGAACTTCATGCTTGGTGGGGTGCACATTGACATCCACGTTCTGAGGACTGATTTCCAAACTAGCATGGAAAGAGAGAAGGACCACAAGAGCTGGAAAACATCTACACGTGGTGTCACGTGACAACTAGACACACGGCAAGGCCAAATCCCCAGAGCCTCAAACCTCAAGATCAAGTCAGAGACTGCACGCTATCTCTGGTACTCAGGAGCTGTGTGGCTTTCGGGGACTTGCATCACCATCCTTGGTCTTGGCGTCATGTATAAAGGGACTCTCCTAACTGCAGAGTTACAGCGGGAATTAAGTCCATGCAAGGTGTCCTGAGTGTGTGGTAGTTACTGCACGTCCTCGGCTGTCAGCAGGACTGCTGGATTATGTGACCTCAGGCAAGTAGCCAACTTCTCTGAATGTTTCCTCAGCTTTAAAGACAGGGTAATTAGCAAATTGTCCCCTTCCCTCACTTTTCAGAAGACGCAGAAGAACTTCCTAGTCAGCTCAAAGCTCTTACCCTGCTCCTGGTCCATCTTTCAGGGCTTGCCAACATGGAGCTTGGCAATGTGAAGCTCTGTCAGCAGAGGGCACTACAGGGACAACAGGAGGAGGGGCCTTCACACAGCCCAGCAGCAGGTTCTGCTTCTGTATGGGCGGTGCACCACCACCACCACCACCACCACCACCACCACCACCCCACCCCAGCAGCTCCTCAGTATAGAGACAGGACTGCCCCAGGCACTCCTCCCCGGAGGCAAGCCACAGGCACAGTCGTTCATCAGGGCCTTAGCTCAGCAAGAGGTTCTGGTAACATCTCAGCCCTCTGCATGCTGTTCCCTCGTTGGTCCTTCACTATTTAACCCACTGGTACTTGATTTCAGTGCTAACTTCTTCACTACACGATCCTTGTTCTGTTGCATGATTTGTCTCCTGTTTGGATCCTGCCTGGTGCAGAACAAGCTGCGGACACGACAGATTTGTGACCCAGGAAGGAAACTCATGGTGAGTCCAACTGTTATACACTAAATCTAAAAACTATTTTCTTTCATGGCCATATGTCTGAGCTCATCTAAAAACCATTTTAAAACATGATTTTACTCTTTCTCTCATTGCAGTGAGATCAAAACAAAGAAAACTTTCTTTTTTTAAGACAAGGTCTTGTTACACTGGCCTAGAAACTTAAAATTCTCCAAAACACTGGGTTCATAGGAGTGTTCCTATGAGAATTAACTTTCAAACATAGTTTCTGCCAGAAGACTACGGTTTCAGACCTGAAAGATTTCCGTATGAACTGGTCCCTTGCAGCTTCATTGCAAAGAGAACCGTCATTCTTCCTGCTGATTTTTAAACAGGCTTTTCAGACAAGCAGTTCAAGACATTAAGAAGAGACCTTAACTGTGTGGGGTTCGGTCTAAATCAGGCAAGCCTTCAACTCTGTGTGACAATGAAGCAAGGCTGCTACAGTATTTAAGGAAGCCACTGGCATGTGCCAAGCTATGGCAAGAACACTACACAGGCCTGCCAACCAGAACCCGTGTAAAGAGGAAAGAAAACCGACTCTAGAAATATGTCTTCTGACTTCCACACTTAGGTTCTGTGCTCCATACTCTCTCACTCCTTCCCTCTTTCTCTTACCCGCCCCCCATCGCTAAATTAGATAAACAGAGAAAAAGAATCTTTTAAAATGTGTAAAGAGTCCCTGCAAGGCAGGGCGCTGTTTCCTGACCCAAGTGGAAGGAAGCAGAGTCTTTGAGTGAGTGAGAACGGGTCATTTGCCTGGGGAGGACAGGGGTCCTTTCAGAGCGGTGTCAGGACCCGCTGACCCTGGCTGATGACTGACGGGCAATCTCTTTCACAGAGCGAGGAGGTGTCTGGTGCTACGTTACCTGAGGTACAGGAATGGGTGCGTGTTTTTGGGCAAATATGCTGCATATACAGCTTCTATGGCTTTCTTCAAGGCAGCTGATTCGACCAGCCGGTCTGAAAGAGCAAACGTGGAGTTAGCCAGAGCACACTTGTGCTTCAGATGAGGTCGCAGCTGCACCCTCACACATGGCCATAAAGTCACCCCTGGAGTGACAGACAGCCTTATCAGATGCCCAGGAACAAGAGCCCCCTTTATCTGTCACTGCTCCCCAGCATCTCAGTACAGGCTTGGGGTTTTCCTCCTGTCCAAGCAGCAGAAAAGAGGAGAGGGCGTCCGATTCCGTCCCCTCGCTCCTTCCTCCTGTCAGCCCGTGTATATCAGCTTTGCTGCCATTGGCCCTCAGCAGCTCTCAGTCAGACATTTCAGTCCACAAAGACAAAGCTACCAATCACACATGGCCAATTGCAGAAAAACCATAGTGGTGGATAAATTATGCCCAGTGTCTAGCCCTGTAGCAGACGTGTGTGGTCCACGGTGAGGTGAGAGGCACTAGCTTTGTCCACAGAGGGTCCCTTACTAAATGAGGAAGGCGCAGAGAAAGCTTCGCAGCACCTCAGGCAGCACAAACAGCTCGATGCATGTAATGTAAGGTGACTTAAGTGACCCAGGCTTAGAGGGAATAGATTAAGATTAGAATTAGGACTAAAGACAAAAGAACATCTACTGTCAGAAAATTCTTTCTCCTGAGATAGATTTTTAAAATAGCGCAATGAACTGTTGTTCTAGGAACTGGCAGCCAAGACGATGCCGTGTGTGCATTTCTAACAGGAGTCAGGAGACCATTGTTATTGTTCTGAGTGACCCCCCAGCCATAGCCCCTTTAACAATGCCACAGTGTGCTCCTGTCCTGACCACACAGGCCTGCTGGTGTCGCTAAGAAGACAGATGAAGCGAATCTGCTGAGGTCTCTGAACGTGAGGCAGATTTTCACAGGACGTTGTCGCTGTCCCTAGGTGAACATGGACAGGACAGAATGGGACGCTGGCCTCTATTGCCATCATGAACAAGTTGGCCAGAGTAACACATCCTGTGTCCACGGAAACAGCAGAAATATGGACAGGCCAGTCAAACGATACTGAGTTGACTTTTGTTTGTCTGCTCTGTAATCAACATGTGTGATAAAAAGCAGTTATTCTTTTACAAAAAGTCTTAAGTACACTTATTAATTTGGGGGAGAGACAGGGACACGTGGAGGACAACCTGCAGGAATCAGTTCCAGCATGTAGTCCTGGGACCAGAACTCAGGTCACCAGGCTGCTGACAGTGCCTTTCCTGTTGAGGCTCTACGCTGGCCCCCAGTGCTGCTACATTTAGGCTTAGATCAAACCAATGAAAACATTGATCCCTAAGCTCTACACGTGACAAGGCTTACTGTTTATTAGGACAGATACCTGCTGGTATAAGTGATATTACGAGAACCTGTGTAACAGTGGTTGGTCTCTTCTAACTGCTCCTGGACGGCTCTAAATAAGTGATATAAAACACACAAGGGGGTTGGGGATTTAGCTCAGTGGTTAGAGCGCTTGCTTAGGAAGCACAAGGCCCTGGGTTCGGTCCCCAGCTCCGAAAAAAAAAAAAAAAAACACAAGGAAGTGGTGTGGACACCTTTAATCCTAGCACTCGGGAGGCAAAGACAGGTGGATCTCTGGGAGTTTGATGCCAGCCTGATCTAAACACAAGTTCCAGAACAGCCAGGGCTGTTACATAAACTGTCTCAAAAACCCAAAACCAAACCAAGCCAAAAGACATCAAAACACACGTAACTCAAGGGCTAGAGAGCGGCTGAGCAGCCGAGCACCTGCTCTTACACAGGACTCAATCCCAGAACTCACACCAGGCAGGCAGCTCACAATCACCCGCAACTCCAGCTCTGGGGACCCAATGCTCTCTTCTGGCCTCTGCGGGTACTGCACTCACACATTAATAGAAATAAATAAAAAAAAATCCTGTTTAAAGATGTGTAATTTAAGACATGTGTTGCCACTTACTGCTAAAAAAAAAAAAAAAAAAAAAAAGGAAGACAGTTTCCAGTGGCAGACAAAGACGGCAGCAGGTAGTTCCGATTACATAGTGTTGTTACATGGAGGCTAAGGGACTGCAACAGAGACCCTGCACGTCGTGTACACTGCTGCACTTTTCACAGCAGCAAGGAAACAGAATCGGCCTACGAGCTATCATAACATAAATATGGACAGTAGAAATGTGGGTCATAAACACAACGCAATGTTATTAAGTCATATAGAAAAATCACCAAGCTTGCAGAAAAACAAATGGAACTTGGCGTGATGGAAGACAGATGGAGCAGAGGACAGACTACTGGGATGAAATAGAAGGGGAACTCCTGTGTAGGAAAGGGCATGGGCAGGGGATGGGCGCTGAGAAGGGACAAAAGTATGTGTGAAAATGCCATGAGACCTTTAATTTTGTATGCAAATTAAGAAACAAAATAAATATATCTATACCTTAAAAACCCCCAAAAAACAAAAGCAAAAAAACACCTGTGGAAGGTGACCCTCCTTGGAGGCTGGAGAGATGGCGCCCAGGTAAGAGCACTTGCTGCTCCTGCAGAGGGCCTGGGTCAGTAAAGAACCAGAGTGTGACGGCCAACAACGCTGACAGATAAAAATTACAGATGCTTCCTAGTCGGGCCAACTGTGACACGAATCTCCCCGTGTGTGATCTACCCTGGGACTCAGGAACTCTTGGGTTCCACACGGCTCTCCGTGTAGACACCCGTTCTTTCTCACTTACGGTTGATGAAGAGTAGGAAAATGCACTTCTTCACTGAGTAGTTTGCATTCGAGATATAGCCATTCATTTTGAAAGCTAGGGTTTTATCCTCACACCCAACTTCGATCAGTTCTCTGTTTAGAAAAAATACATTCTGAAACTTCTGAAAGCATAGAAATCTTACATGTCAGAAAAGAATCACAATAGTAAAAATCAGGGTTCCTTCCCATAAACCAACTTTGCCCCATAAAAACCTGAGACTAGGTTCAGCTGAGGTCCAATGAGTATTCTCGACATCTGTCCATCCATCTATCCAACTGTCTACCACTCTCTACCCAGCCACCTACTCAGTGTTTCCAAGAACTTGTGCTGAGTACCAGACATTACTTTAACTGCTGAGAAGAGGAATCTAACCTGGTCCTTACTTTGCTTAAAAACTGTGTTATCTGGGGTTGGGGATTTAGCTCAGTGGTAGAGCGCTTGCCTAGCAAGCGCAAGGCCCTGGGTTTGGTCCCCAGCTCCGAAAAAAAAAGAAAAGAAAAAAAACAAAAAAACAAAAAACAAAAAAAACTGTGATATCATAACTAATCCTAAGCTTTACACCCCAAAACTCACCTCTGCTGACCTGAAACCTTACTATACTGACTATCACCATAATGGATTCCCAAGAGTGCTTACTGGCAAGGACAGGTAAAGAAGAGCAGGTCTCTCTGAAAAGACACATTTATGTCTTCCTAAGTTTTCACAATAACCTACTGGCAGCTAGTTAGGTCCTAGTAGTCTTCACATTCTTCACTATCCCCAGAGATCTCCCCTTCATGCCCATTAGTTTTCTTCTGAGGCATCAGCACAGCCTGCTAATGGCTGGTATAATTACCTATTTCCTTCTGACTGGAGTGCTGTGAGAGGGGACTCGTTCCTGCTGTTCACTGCTGCATCCCTGCTGTACTACAGCACGCACACATTTTGCTGCATGACAGAGGCTGCTTTTCCTACAGTGCAGGCCCGGGTCCCTGGGTGGAGTGCAGCCTGCAGGTTTGCACATACGCACTACCCACACACTCTTTTTTTTCCTCCAAGGTCTCGGGAGGCCAGAATGGAAACCTGCTTCTGGTAATGCTCTCTAGGGACGATGTCTAATCTCTTACAGCCCATGGGATTCAACGGCAACTAGTGCTCAGTCTTAAAATTGTGTCAAAAGCTTTTAAAAGTTGCACTGTACAATACAGAGATCTTCCTCTGTTCTAGAAATACAGTTTTTAAAATTAACCCATTTACATTTAGTTAGAAAAGTGTGATAACAAACTACTTGTTCCCTTGGTGACTCAGAGAATGAACAGTTTGTCCTTGGAAGTAGAATTTCAGTTTTAGGTCAACTGCCAATGCTTTTGAATCCTTGGGGAAAGGGAAGTCTGGCCCCACAGGAAGAATCTTAATATTACCACCTGGGGTATGTGGGAAGGTCAAGGTTGACATTCCTAGCAAGGCTCCTGGGATGGAAAGGGTGGGCTTTACAAACAAGGGAGCTCAAGGGAGCTCACCAGAGAAGCAAACTCTTCTCCTGGGCTGCTAATGCCTGCAAATGCAGTCTTTAGGAACAGAAAATTTCATGCGGTTTTTTCACATCTCTTGCACCTGATACATAACTTGAAATAAGGAAGACAATCCATCACTTTTGAGTGACAAGTAAGTTAAATCTTCCAGGAACATCCAGGGGCAACAGAACTCTACACTTTAAAGAGAACACAGACACAGCATCCAGGAGACAAAGCGCCAGGCAACACTGAAACAGAAACAGTGCTCCATCAACTACCATGAGGCACGGGAACCAGCCTGCTATCTGACTACGCCAGCTCTTGCAGCATTTACTGTCTCAACAAGTTTCAAAATAAAAACTGGGTTGATGAATCGAGGGAAGGAACAGGAAGGATTCTGTCACATGCGATTACCACATACCGACTAACAGCATTTCCAAAGATGGAGCGGATGTTGTCTACGGTCGTGGCATTGGGTAGTGTTCTGACATCAGAGACTGTCTCGCCTTGCTGGAAAACAACAGAGAGCACTGTGACGACATCCGATGGCCCCGAGAAGTAAGAATATTTTTCTTAAAAATTGCCTAATTTTCTTTCCTAATACAGAATTGTCCTTTAAAAACCGTAACTTAGGGACTGAAGACATGGCCCAGCCATTCAGAACACTGGCTGCCCCTCCTGCAGAGGTTCCAAGTTTGTTCCCCAGAACCCACGTGGCACTCACAACCACATGTAAATCCAGTTCCAAGTGATCTGATCAACTCTTCGGGCCTCTGAGGGCACATAGACATACATGTAGGCAAAAATTTGCACACATAAAACAAAAATGAATATATCTTTAAAAAAAATCATGACTTACTTTTTTAACTGAGAAACTAATTCCTGAATTGTGTATTGAGTACCTGGAAAAGACAAAAGTAAAAGCTAGGCAGAGGGCATCCAAATGCACAATAAACTCAGCAAACTATTTTTAATTAAATACGTTGGTAGATTCATGAGAAAAAAGTAAGGGCATGTGCAAACCAAAATGCCTTGGTATAATCGATATTACCCACAAGAAGACAAAGCAACAGAGACTCTTGGAGATTACAGCTCCTAATGTGACTTAAGTCACAGGAAACACCAGGTGTTACAGCTACTGACAGGATCTCGGCTATAAGAACCTGCACATCCAGGTTACGTTCCGGGTAACAGAGCTAGGCTGCCACAAGGACATCCTTAACACTCAATTCACCCTCTGCACTTGACTATGTGAGCACACAATCCCATGACAGCACACAATCCCATGACAGCACACAATCCCATGACAGCACACAATCCCATGACAGCACACAATCCCATGACAGCACACAATCCCATGACAGCACACAATCCCATGACAGCACACAATCCCATGACAGCACACAATCCCATGACAGCACACAATCCCATGACAGCACACAATCCCATGACAGCACACAATCCCATCACTGCACACAATCCCATCACTGCACACAATGCCATGACAGCACACAATCCCATGACGGCACACAATCCCATGACGGCACACAATCCCATGACAGCACACAATCCCATGACAGCACACAATCCCATGACAGCACACAATCCCATGACAGCACACAATGCCATCACTGCACACAATCCCATGACAGCACACAATCCTATGACAGCACACAATGCCATCACTGCACACAATCCCATGACGGCACACAATCCATCATCTTCTCCTGGTGCCGGTCCTCTCCAGCCTCTCAGTGTCTCCACAGCCTTCGGAGGCAGCTTTGTCCCCCCTCTATCCACTAAGTCCATGAACGACGTCTGGTGACAGGCATTTATTAACACCAATCTTCTTCCTTAGTGCACGCAGAACCAGAGCAGCCATTGAGAATATTTTGATGCTAATTTGTACAGTTTTACTAGTGGGAGTGCGGAGAGTGTAGGGGACTGAATACATGAACCTGCTCCCATATGGACAGATAGATTTAGAAATACTGACAGAATCACTACTGTGATTAAGACGTGTAGTTTGAGCCCCACTGTAGCCATGTGTAGCAATGGATGGTGCTTATCTGAACCCGATTCTGCCTTTGCCTGCTTGTATCCCCTTCTGCTTCAATGGATCAGACATCTAAGTCACTTTGGCAAACTTCTTTTATCCCATTCTTCCTAAGGCATACCAAGGAAAGACTGCCAGCCAATAAGGCTCCCCAGAGCTGTGGGTACAAAACCATGGATCCCAGTAATGCCAGTCACAGCACTGCAGGAGAGGACTCCAAAGCAGAGGCAGAGGAAACAACAGAAGGATCACCAGTGCCCTGTCCTACCTTACCTCACCTACCCAGTGGGCAACAGCGATTCCTTTTTGGCTTAAGGTATCTAAAATTAGTTTGCTTCATCTGCCAGTCAAGACAGCACCAAAAGAGGCCAACTGTGCCCCGGGCAAGATGAGTCAAGACTCAGGACTGATAAGCAAACTGGGACGGAACAGAACCCAGGTCAGCCTGGCTGTCGCACCTGGCTTTCAAGTACTCTTAATTTACAAGCACGGGGGCACTTCCCTTTAATAACAGAGCTCAAGACCCACTCCCACATTTTGGACAGTACCTGCCAACAACTTCCAAAATCTTCCCGTACTCTTCACTGGGATTTTTTAAAGCTTTCCTCCTTGTGATTATGTTGTAAAAAAGGTCTTCCACCTAAAGAAAGATCCATTTGTCTCATAAACTCATGGATGTCTACCAAAAGCTGCATATTAAAGTACTGAATGCTATGGCGTTAGCAACAGACTGTCCTAAGGGCTGACTCGGGAGGGGAAGAAATACAGCAGCACCAACCCCACAGTCACTGACTTACTTCTAAGGGAATGAGGGATGCCTGTTTGCTAAAAATATGAGGACATTTTAAACTGTTGTCTTGCTTAAGACAGTAGACAACTTAGCAAGACCCGACTGTAGCTGCAAACAATTACTATATTACACAGACGTTCTCCAACCAAGGACAAGCATAAAGCTCTGGAGAGCATTTGGAGTCTCTACAGTCACACCTGGCATGCAGCTAAGGCTCATGCAGCGGCCAGCACTGTGAAGTGCAGGTCTGTTTCTGCCTCCTGCCTGCCAATCGTGCCAGGACTTGGGAAGGTCCCTGGAAAGCCTTTGCTATGTGCTACAGTTGGGGGGGGGGGGGGGAAGGGGCCAGACATGAAACAAGACAGTGAAGTGCTTGGTGGAATCTCTGACTAGAAAGACACCAAGATGCTATGATAAGGCTGCCTGAGGGGTTTCCTCTGGACTAATAACACTCACATGACCCACCCATGGCCTCTGGGCAGACGCCTAGGCATTCTTTGTTCTACTGGAGACAAACTGAAGTTCTGAGATGTTAAGTGACTTGCCCACAGACACACAGTGCTGAAATACAAGACTGGGACTCCGACGTGTCTTCTGGAGACCCTAACTTTTTCAATGCCAGCTACTCTGCCACCGATTTCTACCATCCCAGACCCTACAAAAGACAAGAATCTAGGCAGGCTGCCATGCTATAAACCCAACAATCATTTTCCTTACTTAGAAGCATAAATATCTTGGGACTTCTATTTCGAGTGAAAATGTATTTGATTTTTACATCAGAAACTCAGAGCCCATCTCAGATTGCTTCGGCACAGTAAGGGGTCTCTCAGCAGTTTCATCCCCACTCCCATTCTTACCGTGATCAGGGTACCCTGGTTGCCTGCACATGGTTTAGGAGGGGCTTGTAGCTTTCCATCTGAGTAACTTGCTCTACTCAGAAAACATAACAGATTATATTATTTATATCTAACAGAATGCTTATCCAAAACATAAAAATAAAAATCACAATACAGGCATCATGGCCTATGTCTGCAACTCCCAACACTGTAAATGCCTTACAAGTTCCTGAGCCGCATAAAACATAAATACATTAATAGTCACATTTAAAAAATGACAAACTTCATTATTAACAGAAAACCTGCAAATAAATGAAAACATCATACACCAAATATTAACCAGGTCCAAAGTCTATACAACTCAATGAACTTCTATACAGTTAGAATAGGCATTGAGAAATTAATCTGTGAAGCTTCACATTAAATTTACACCTTCAGTATGGAATATATTTTATGCACTCATCCATGAGAGAACTAGTAGAACAGTAAACTTTCTAATCTCCTTCATAATCGTGTCCATTACTGGATTCAGTCCATATTTCCACACTTTATAAATGAAAATTATATCATACACTATAACACAGCCATATTATATATTGTTAATTGGATTTTATTTTAAAGCCCTGTTATAACAAATCTTGCCTGAGCTATTAAATTCTGAGTTAATAACCAACAGCTTTGCCACTGCGTAAGGTAGCTGTAAAGGTTGCTGCAATTCTGCAACCATTTGCCTGCTAAGGGCCTGGTAATAGAGAAAAGCCTAGGGGGTTGGGGATTTAGCTCAGTGGTAGAGCACTTGCCTAGCAAGCACAAGGCCCTGGGTTCAGTCCTCAGCTCCAAACAAAAAAAGAAAAGAAACACCTAACCAGCAACGGGAGGGAGCACTTGTAACCCCATCGCTCCAGAGGCAAAAGTAGGAGGGTCATTGCAAGTTCCAGACAGCCAGAGTTTTTTGTCTCAGAAACAAAACACAATATCCCAAGAGAAAATCAGCTCTTGATCTGGCCCAGGGACAGTCTTTTATACAAGTGTAGACTAATGTGTTAAGTGATCCAGCAAGAAGACCCTTTAGCCTGGGTAGGCGACTGGGGAGGTGGTAGCATCAGAGAGAAGAAGGGAACTCATCCAGGCTCTAAGGAGAAACAGTTTCAGGTGACTGGAGAAAAAGACTGGTAAGTCAGAGAGCAGGAGCTTTGGAACACACTGCACGAGGTAATGTGGAGACAGGGGCTGAGGTGGGTCAGGACACTTAGAAGTGTCTTAGCTCGTGTCACTGCTACTGTAGTGACCATGACCAAAGCGACTTGGGGAGGAAAGGGTTTATGTGGCTTACACTGCCACATCAAGTTGGGACAGGAACCTGGACACAGGAGCTGATGCTGAGACCATGGAGGAGTGCTGCTTACTGACTTGCTCAGTTTGCTTTCTTACAGAACCCAGGACCACCTGCCCCCGGAATGGAACAACCCACCACGGCCTGGGCACGTCCCCCATTAATCACTAATTAAGAAAATGTCTTACAGCCAAATGTTAGGGAAGCATTTTTCTTTTCCTTTTCTTTCTTTTTTTTTTAAATATTTATTTATTTTATGTATATGAATATACTGTAGCTGTCTTCAGCCACACTAGAAGAGCAGAAGAGCGCATCAGATCCCGTTACAGATGGTTGTGAGCCACCATGTGGTTGCTGGGATTTGAACTCAGGACCTCTGGAAGAGCAGTTGGTGCTCTTAACTGCTAAGCCATCTCTCCAGCCCTTCTTTCTTTTCTTTTTTTTTTTTTAAGATTTATTTATTTTATATATGTGAGTACACTGTAGCTGTCTTCACACACAGCAGAAGAGAGCATCAGATCTCATTACAGATGGTTGTGAGCCACCATGTGGTTGCTGGGAATTGAACTCAGGACCTCTGGAAGAGCAGTCAGTGCTCTTAACCATCTCTCCAGCCCCTGGAAGCATTTTCTTAATTAAGGTTCCCTCTTCTCAAATGACTTTAGCATGTCATAAACCTACCCAGCACAGGAAGGCACCGGGTGCCAAGATGAAACCTCTGGCTTTCATCCTGCCACAGAAGGGGCCACTAGAAACCCAGGTAGGGCATAACAAACAAACAAACAAACAAACAAACAAACAAACCCAGAGGTCTTCAAACAGGACTCAGGCTACCTACAAACATCTTAACCCACAACTGTCTCTGGTTTGTAACTCCCATCAGCCCACCCAGAATTCACACACAATCAAGACCCCTAACGCCAGCCCTGCATAGTCTGAGGTACTCTCTCTCTCTTGTCACATCCCACATTAGTTCAGAAGACTGAGGGTACAGAACTGATTTAATTTACAAACAACCTGAGTGCCCTCGCTTCTCTTTCTGCATTCATCAGGGATGACTACAAGTCTTCAGCCAGTGCTCACAAAAAAAACAAAACAAAAAAACTTGACTGTGATTTCTTGACTCCCATTTTCTTTGTCTCAGGACCATTTCCAAGCCTCTGGAAACTGCAGCACACACTTTGTAGGCAGCAGACACTCCCTACAAAGCAAGCAGCTCACACAGGCCCTGAGAGAAGGGAACCAGAAGCTCAGGAGCCGCAGATGAATGTGAGCCTCCAGCATTCGAGCCGCAGACCTGCACTCAGCCCAAGTGCTGGCCACCAAAGGTCAAAGGGAAGAAATAAGATGACCAGCTCCGAGGTGCCTGGAAACCTATGTGCAATGGACCCCTTCCTGGGTGCTTGTACTGCTACAACTTATCTCTTAGGAAGCCGTCCCGTGGGGCTGGAGATGGCTCAGCTGCTAAAAGCACTGGCTACTCTTCCAGCAGAGCAGAGGCCAATGAGAAAGAGAACAGGAAATGAGAATATCTCATTCCTAGAAACTTCCAGAGAACCTGCATTCTATTCCCAGAACCTACATTTTGTACTCACAGTCTACAGTCATATGTAACTCCCGTTCCAGTAGACCCCATTCCTTCTTCAGCCTCCAAGGGTACCAGATTTACACGTGGTACACAGACGTGAATGCAGCCAACATATCCATATACATAAGACACACTAATTTAAATCTTAAAAAGAAGCCATGAGGGAAGAGAGAGTGCCCCACTCATGACCATCCCTGTGGATGAACTTATTCACAGCAATGGGAGAGAAACTAGTATCTTAGTGTGTGTGTGGGTGGGCTAGGGTGGGGGGGTAACACTTATATCTGCGGTGGACACAGAAGCCATGACCACATACCTGTATGCACATTTCCCATCAGCCATTTTGGTTTAATAGTGAGGTGGGCTAGGGTGGGGGTAACACTTATATCTACGGTGACACAGAAGTCATTACCACATACCTGTATGCACATTTCCCATCAGCCGTTTTGGTTGTAATAGTGACATGGGCCACATGGCTTATGCTTGCCAAAGCCTAGGAGGAAAGGGAACCAGATGAAAGGAAACCTCACTGTGGCAAAGGTTATCTAACTTGCCTCTTCCAATCTACATCACCGTGGCAACAATAAACACTCTGACGCTGTTTTAAGAAAGAGATAAAATCTAGCCCATAAGGTAATCACTAGAATAAGGGGAAGCATGTGTTACAAACTCCAAAAGGAATCACACCAAACTTCCTGTGTTAACCGTAACTGTATCTCATGCTGCTACCACAGGGACTGTGCTGGGCAGTTTCCATTTCTGTAACAACACACAAGACGATCAACTTATAGACAACAGGTTTCTATTAGCTCGTGGTTTTAGAGGACCCATTTGATGATCAGTAGTTCCTGATGCTTTTGGTCCTGGGTTGAAGAAACTCATGGTGTGGAATTCACGAAGACCAAAGTCACTCACACCTCACATATGCAGAGGCCAAAGAGAACAAGAAGGAGTTCACTGTCCCTTTAAAGGGCACATCTTACAACCTGGAACCACCTACTAAGTCCTACACTTAGCTTAAATAATTTTCCAATAACAACAAAGTATGGACCAAGCTTTCAGTGTATGGGCCTCTAGAAAAATATTCCAGATTCAAAGGGAATTTATTCTCAGTGATTTATCTTCTAAGGAATTAAAAATGTGCCTTCAGAAAGAAATAATGGAATCTCTCAAAACAGCTTTGTAGAAACAATTATATTTTTAAAAAGACAAATTTGGGGTTGGGGATTTAGCTCAGTGGTAGAGCGCTTGCCTAGGAAGCGCAAGGCCCTGGGTTCGGTCCCCAGCTCCGAAAAAAAAAAAAAAAAAAAAAAAAAAAAAAGAACCAAAAAAAAAAAAAAAAAAAAAAAATTTAAAATTGCTACATTGGGTCTGTGCAACAACATCTAAACGCCAGAGGCAGTTTTCAGCTCATTGAAAGAAGTGACTCTGCCTGGGTGGCTGGGGCCAAAGATCACTGGACCCTTGGAGTCTGAGATCAGCAGAGGAGCTTAGTTCCACCTCAAAAACATACGAACTAAAACTGGACGTGCTTCAGACTCAGAGATCACTCGGTCAGAGCCGCGCTTCCCTGGTTCATATAATCTATTCTTCCCTTTGTAGCCAGGCTGGCCTCAGACTTGCTATGTAGATCTGGCTGGTTTCAAACTCTACATGCTCCTGTCTCAGCCTCTCGAGTACTGGGATTATAGGCATATACCATTGCATCCAGCTTGGCTTTTATAATTTTCAACATTTAAGAAATTGGGTGTGGTAGTGCAGACCCTTAATCCCAATATTTTGGAGGCAAAGGAAGGAAGATCAGGAGTGCAAGACCAGCCTCAGCTACACAAGGAGCTCAAGACCAACCAGTGTAGAAGACCTGGTTCAAACCATAAGATACGTTTAAAATGCAAGTGATTTTTGAGACCTTGTAAAGCAAGAGCTGCTCACAGAAGACAATCCTACGTATTTCTAGGAAGAGAGTGGGCCAATATACACAATACAGCGGACAGCCCTGCTGCTTCCTAAGGAGCCTTTTCAAGTAGATGGGAGCAGACTCTGGGGTCAGAGTGTCTACATTCATCCTCCACTCTGTCTCTGTCTAGTGTGCACACATCAGGCTTCTTACACATCCTCATGTGAACCAGGGAGATGGTAACTCTATGTTGTGGGATTGGAAGGAAGAGTTCATTCACAAAAGGAACATCACTGGCACAAAGATGTTCCTCAGTAGAAACCTCCTTCTGATCCCAGTAAACAGTAACTCCCAAGACAGACTAAGGATGCAGGAGGAAGGCTAGGATTGACCCATAGGGTTGTAGCTAGGATAAAACTGTCTTCCTACAACCTGACCAGAGGCAGCTTCAAATTAAGCTTTTCAGAGACTGTCTTTTGGGAACAATTTGAGGTTACTGTGAGCCAGCGGGTACTTGAGACTGTACTGTTTTGACCTACACTCCCTAAATTATAGAGAACAGCTCACAGCTTGTGGGGGAGGTCAACCTTGTGAAGGAAAAAGTGGGAGGGAGAGCGAGGTGCCACAGGCTCCTGGGACTCCTCAGACAGTCCTTACATTTAAGACAGCTCCCAGCACACCAGTGAGACAGCAAAAAGACCCAGGCCAGGGTGGTGGCCACTTCCTCTGTCTTCGCAGAAGTCTTCACAGGTGACCACATTCCCTCAACTCCTTCTAAGTTACCTCATTAAGCAGGGCTTTCATTGGAGCAGGATGACGGTGTGGTGAGATATGACTGACCAAGGATTTGGGGGCTTGGGATTGGCTCAAACGTAGTATAAAAGCTTATGGGTAGGGCAATAAACTCAGATCTGCATCCTGATGCTGGTCTCTGGGGTCAGATTTCCCGGGATTCATCAAGTGACTCTGTCACCTCTCACTTCCCACCCTTGGTCCTATTCCCACATTAGCTGCCTTTTAATTTAAATAAAATCTATGCCTGTCTTACTCACTGTTCTACTGCTACAAAGAGAACCATGAACATAGTAACTCTCATAAAGAATCTAGGGGCTGTTGACAGCTTCAGAGAGTCATTAGGCCATTATCGTCATAGCTGGGAACATGACGGCAGGCAGGCAAGCATGGTGCTAGAGAAGTACTGAGAGTTCCACCCTGATCCCAACAGCCCTTCTGGTTCACAGGTCTGTGCTGCTTCTCTGCTTTTCCCCGTGCTTACTGGCTGACAGCCTATTGCATGTACTGTATTTTCTAACCCTAGGACCCCACTTTCAGTGACCATTCCTGCATGTCCCCTATAGTTTTAATATACTGATAAACAGATAAAAGCATTGATCAGATTCACATTTGGTTTCCTAATACAACTTCATAGGTGTCTTAGGGTTTTACTGCTATGAACAGACACCATGACCAATGCAACACTTTTTTTTTTTTTTTTTTTTTTTTTTTTTTTTTTTTTAGTTCTTTTTTCGAGCTGGGGACCGAACCCAGGGCCTTGCTTCCTAGGCAAGCAGCTAAATCCCCAACCCCAAAATAATGTATTTCTTTTTTTTTTTTTTTTTTTTTTTTTTGGGGCTGGGGGCCGAACCCAGGGCCTTGCGCTTCCTAGGCAAGCGCTCTACCCCTGGGCTAAATCCCCAACCCCAATGCAACACTTTTAAAGACAACATTTACTTGGGGCTGGCTCACAGGTTCAGAGGTTCAGTCCATTATCATCAAGGTGGGAGCATGGTTGTGTCCAGGCAGGCATGGTGCAGGAGCTGAGAGTTCTACATCTTGTTGCAAAGGCAAACAGAAGACTGACTTGCAGGCAGTTAGAAGGGTCTCAAAGCCCACCCCTACAGTTTCCTCCAACAAGGCCACACCTACTCTAGCAAGGTCACACCTCCTAATAGTGCCATTCCCTGGGCCAACCACATTCAAACTACCACAGTAGATAATGTTAGAGACTTCATTAAAAAGATACACGCTATTCAGTACCTCTGTAGATAAAATAGTATATTAAGTATTTTTCAAAATTTCTCAGTCATGGAAAGCTAAATTTGTTCAGATTTAGCAAGTATTAAATTGCACTTGCCTGTGTTGAGAGGTGAGACATTATCACAGGAAGACGTTTTTATACATTTCTTTAAGTTTGACTTACCTCACCACGAAAGCCATAGGTGGAAATACTAGCTAAATCCTCAAAGGTCTGCAGTTTACTTGTAGTGAACCTCTCACACACAATATCCAAATCTTCCTTCTGCGTGATTAAGAGGGAGGGAAGGACATATGAGTATGTCTTCATTTTCTTAAATCCTTCTGAATTCTCATCTCATTGCTTTACGCCGAGAAGAAATCCTCAGGAGGAGAGGTCTAAATTAGTACCAGCTTCCTTACTGGCAAACAAGACCCGGACCTGGGTCTTCACTTTACTAGGTGGCTCCTTCTCACTGTCATGGGCAGTGCCCACTTCTGGCCCCCACCTCCTAGCATCAGGACTCCATGTGTAGACCTCTTCTCTACCTATACTCACTCACTGTTGCCTTCCTCGGCCCCTCCGTCCCCACCCTTTTTCGAGACAGTCTCACTGTATAGTATAGGATGCTTCAATCTTAATTCTCCCGCCTTGACCTCTCAAGTGCTGGAATTGTATGCATGTGACACCATACCCAAATTTCATTGTCTTTCTTTTTAAATTAAAAAACCAAAACTTTTTTTCAGTCTACAGGAAGGAAAACTCTTCTATCTTACAAGGAGTAAAAACACTTGTGACTAAATTGTCATTTTAGCTGCATGTGGTGGCACACATTTGAAACTCTAGCACGTTGTAGACAGAAGTAGGAGGGACAAGAACTTCGCTCCACAGAGCATCAAGGTTAGTCTAGCTCAGAAGAGCCCCTGCTTCAAAAGCCATAAACATGGGCTAGAGAGAAACCTCAGTGTGGCAAGAGCACTTTCTGCTTCCTGAGGACCTGAGTTCTGCTGCCAACACCCACGACAGGTGACTCACTGCTCCTTCTAACTCCAGCTCTGGGCAATCCAAGGCCTCTACAGGCACTAGCACTCATAGGCAGGGATACCTACACACACACACACACACACACACACACACACACACACACACCTTTAAAGGGCACTTTAAGTGTAACCTGCCCCACAGGAACTGCCTATCCTTCCTTTAAACGTTTCTTTCCCAATCTTTCCCATTAAATGGCGACTCCTAGTCAACTACCCCTCTTACATCAGCAAACTCTGAGAGGTCTGCCCTCACTCAGAGTTAACTCAGGAACCTCAGTGTTCCTTACATCTCGGATACAGTCAAACTGGTTCAAGGCACGGCCACCCCACTCCTGGTTCCTACAAGAGTCTTTTGCTATCTACACTGCCCTTCAGCAACTTGTTTGCAAAGGTCTTTTTAAATTTAATTTTATTTTTATGTGCCTGACTGTATGAGTACCATACGCATGAAGTGCCCTCAGAGGCCAATCGAGCCCTTGAAACTGGAGTTCTAGCTGTTGTCAGACACTTCCTATGGATGCTGAGAACAAAACTTGGTTCCTCTCCAAGTGTGGCAAGTGTTCTTAACTACTGAGCCATCATCACTCTGGGCCCATTCAAAGGTTTTAAAAAAAAACTCACCACACCATGTCCTGTTTTACTTACAATCAATGAGTCAGATCCCACCATAGCTGCCAAAAAGATCACCACTTTACTATGCCCAGAATGCTTCCTCCTAGGCCTCGTACCCTGGTCTTGTTGGCCATGTTGCATGGCTTCCTTACTGGTCCATCAAGTTGAAGCATGCCTCTATGCTAAGATTTTGTCCTTACTGTTCTTTTTACCCAAGACACTCATGCTTTCAACCATGTTAAAATCTGCTCCTTGATCTCCTTTCATTTTCTCCATCAACTCCCATCCATATTAAAGCCCTCCTGAATGACCAATAGTGGAGGCCATATCCTTTCCCACCTCTGCTCCTCTTCCTCCCAGCTTCTGTATTCTGCACAGGGCTTTATGGCACCCAGCATACTGGTCACTTTGTCCTGACCCCGACTACCATGACAGAAAACAAAGGATTATTGTCCGTTTTATTCACTGCCATAGCCCTTGAACAGTGTTCAATATACACTAGAAATTTAATACTAATTATTGCTACATGTTCAAGCCTTCAATCTAAAACCCCTACGGAAAAGACTACAGGCACCAGGTCCTGCGTTTGAGGTAAAGCACATAAAACTGGCTCCCCCAGGCCTTGCTTACCCTGATTCCGGTGCCATTGTCTTGGATCTGAATTAGCTTCAGGCCTCCTTCTTTAACAATCACTTGAATATTTGTAGATTTTGCATCTAAACTGGCAAATCAGAGAAAATATTCTGTCAGTTGAAACTACTCTGATGCACACAATTGTAATATCAAATTTCAAACAAAGAGAGTACTTGATTAGCATGCTTTTTCTTTGTCTTACAAGCTCAATGTGGATACTATATGAACGTACACATTGCTTAAGTGACAAGGACAGAGCACATTTCTGTCCCTGTGGGACGGTCCTTTTAGCACATGTGTTTCTTACTCTCTTTTCAATTACTTTTACTGTTAAAACAACTCTAAGCAGTCTCTGGTTTCTTCTTTTGTTTTTATAAACAATTACTTATTTACTTTATGTATGTATATGTAGCTGTCTTCAGACACACCAGAAGAGGGCATCAGATCCCATGACAGATGGTTGTGAGTCACCGTGTGGTTGCTGGGAATTGAACTCAGGACCTCTGGAAGAGCAGTCAGTGCTCCTAACGACTGGGCCATCTCTCCAGCCCCAGTCTCTGGTTTCTAAGTGCCTCTAATAAATGTCATTTTAAAATGCTGCTTTCCTCTACTCTTTTAAAGAAAACTGCCATGCAGAGATTTAAGAGGCTTAAGGAGCTGGAGTCTGGAGAGATGGCTCAGCGGTTAGGAGCACTGGTTGCTCTTCCTGAGGAACAGAGCTCATTCCCAGCATCCACTTGGTAGCTGTAGCCCCAGCTACAGTGGACCTGACTCCCTCTCTGGTCCCTGAGAGCAATCCATGTTCATGGTGCATAGACATACATGCAGGCAAAACATGAAATGAAAATTTAAAATGAAACAAGATGCCAGTAGGGACTTAGAACATGTCTTCGTGGGTAAAAGCACCTGGCACCAACCAGAGTTCAATCTCTGGGACCCACATGATGGAAAGAGAGAATCAAAGCTGTCCTCTGACCTTCACGAGTGTGTTGCACACGCAGTTCCTATCACCCAAATAAGTAAACAAAAATAAACTAAATTAACAAGGAAATGATCTTTAAAAGAATGAGACTCTTTGTGTTTTCAGAGCAGCCTACACTCATATCTACCACAGGGAACAAATTCGACCTGGGGCTGCATGAAAAAGGCAAGTTCTCAACTCCTCTCATGAAAAACTTTATTAAAAAAAAAAAAACAAACAGTAAGTTACTTAAGTAATGAAATTCTCTTAGCATCTCTGTATCAAAAACCTTGACTTAAATATTTAAGTAGAATCTGCAAAATCGGGGTTGGGGATTTAGCTCAGTGGTAGAGCGCTTGCCTAGGAAGCGCGAGGCCCTGGGTTTGGTCCCCAGCTCCGAAAAAAAGAAAAAGGAAAAGAAAGAAAAAAGAATCTGCAAAATCTCTGCTTGCATACAAGTTGCCATGCTACTTTTAAGCTTGGTTTTATTGTACAGTATCCAGGCATAGTACAATTAAGTGAGTTATCCTGTCTGTCCAAACACTGTAAAAACTACAGCTACCCTATGGCAGTCTACTGACACCAAACCAAATGTCCGCAGGCTCCCTGCTCCTTCCTTTGGTTACCTCGTAACTCCTTTCTTCTTGTGTCTTAACTCCTTTCTACCCGTGGCAGTGGTTCTCAACCTTCCTAAAGGTTCCTCTGTTATGCCGTGGTGACTCCTACCATAAAATTATTTTGTTGCTACTTCATAACTGTAATTTAGCTACTGTTCTGAACTGTAAATCTCTGTGTTTTCTGATAGTCTTAGGTGACTCTGTATAAGGGTCGTTGGACCCCAAAAAGGGTCTGAGGTCATTTATTTCAGTGCCATTGCTCTGAATGGTTTCTTTTCAGTGCACTCCTACCAGACTGCTATTCTTCACAGAACAGTGTATGGGCTTTCACTAACATCAACTGACATTAACACAAGTGTCCTTTTTGAACTTATTGGGTGTGTGTCTATTTTGGGGTATACTATTCACACTGCCTTTTAAAGGTTAAACTGTACACGTCTAACTTCTCTCCTCCACAACCTGACAGGTTTCAAGTCTCCAGATGCAACAAATGCCTCCCCCTAAGAACATTAACTAGGGTCACTAATTTGACAACAGGAAGTCAGAAGAAAGCCCCATGTCCACTGCCCTGATAAGTTTGAATAAAACTCAAACTGTGCCTTGGATGTGTACGGATTATTCCCGGGGTGAATGATAAACCTCTAAAATGGCACACACTGACGACTTTCTTCCACCCTTAAACATTCACACATCGTCAGCTGCGCATCTTCTGCGTGTGTAATGTGGTAGCGAGGTGCCTCCTCCGGGAAGGTACCATTAACCAATACCACGCGTGCTTCCCTTACTTGAGACCCAAACAGGTCTCGGGCAAGCCGTGAGGACCCTCGGCCCGCGCATAGTGGGAAGCCGGCCTGGCACGCGCACGGTCCCAGTGCCCAGCTCCCTGCATGGTAGCCGACTGCAGCAGGTCCGTCCGACTCGCAATCGGGAAACTCGGCTTCGCTCCCTCCGTACCAGTTTTCAATCATCTCTTTGATAGCATTGGCCGGCCGCTGGATAACTTCCCCCGCCGCTATGCGATTCACTACCGTCTCGTCCAGGCGCCGAATAACTCCTGCTACAAACGCCATATTGGCGCCCGAATTTGCCATCAGCCAATCACTTCGGCCCCTCTGGCGCAAGTTCTTCCTTCACCTTGGGCCGACCGCCGTCCTGAGCCACCTTCCCAGCGGCAAGTGCTGATTGGGCAAAATAAATGCCAGTCAACCGCCTCTTACGTCAGTTCCTGGGGTATCTGTTCCGCCCTAAACAGAGGCTGCCCACCGGGTTGGAAGGCAACGCGCTTGCGCGTCAAAGTTCACGGTCCGCTCTTCCTATTGGCTCATTCCTGAGAGCTGAGGGAATACGAAATCTCTAGCCAATAGGAGCGGAGGCGCCCTGGCGGAGGCTGGTGCACCCTGCTCGGGTGATCTGGCGCAGAACCCAGGGGGGTGCTTGGCGTTCGTCGGGCTCCTCCCCGTTTGCTGCGGCCTCAGAGCTCGGCATTATCCCTTGGCCTCCGCAGAATGTGGATGACGCCCAAGAGGATTAGGATGGAAGTCGACGAGGCTCTGGTGTTCCGGCCCGAGTGGACCCAGCGTTACCTGGTGGTGGAGCCTGCGGAGGGTGACGGGGCCCTGTGCCTGGTGTGTCGCCGCCTGGTCGCCTCTACTCGGGAACGCGACGTGAGGCGCCACTACGAAGCCGAACACGAATTCTACGAACGGTTTGTAGGGGACGAGGAACGCGCGGCCCTGGTGGAGCGTCTGCGGCAGGGCGACATGTCTTTGGCCTCCGTTCTCACTCCGGAGGAGAGAGCTACGCGGGCAGGCCTCGGCCTCTGCCGCTTCTTGGCCTTGAAGGGTCGCGGCTGGGGTGAGGGTGACTTCGTCCACCAGTGCATGGAGGTGTTGCTGAGAGAGGTGCTGCCGGATCACGTCGGCGTCCTGGAAGGCATTGATTTATCTCCAGAGATCACACGGCAGAGGATTCTGAGCATTGACAGCAACCTCCGTAGCCAGCTGTTTAACCGAGCCAGGGACTTTAAGGCCTATTCCCTTGCTTTGGATGACCAGGCTTTTGTGGCCTATGAGAACTACCTGCTGGTTTTCATCCGTGGCGTCGGCCGCGACCTGGAGGTGCAAGAAGATCTTCTGACCATTATCAACCTGACTCATCACTTCAGTGTTGGAGCTCTCATGTCGGCAATTCTGGAGGCCCTGCAGACAGCAGGGCTCAGCTTACAGCGAATGGTTGGACTGACCACGACCCACACCTTGAGGATGATTGGCGAGAACTCCGGACTGGTCTCCTACATGAGAGAAAAGGCTGTGAGTCCCAACTGTTGGAACGTTATCCACTATTCGGGATTTCTTCACTTGGAACTGTTGAGTTCTTACGATGTTGATATTAATCAGATCATAAATACCATCTCCGAATGGGTAGTCATGATTAAAACCAGAGGTGTTAGGCGGCCGGAGTTCCAGTCTTTACTGACTGAGTCTGAATCAGAGCATGGAGAGAGAGTTAATGGACGGTGTTTGAACAACTGGCTGAGAAGAGGCAAAACATTAAAACTAATATTTTCGCTAAGGAAAGAAATCGAGGCGTTCTTGGTTTCGGTGGGGGCGACAACAGTTCATTTCTCAGACAAGCAGTGGCTTTGTGATTTTGGTTTCTTGGTAGACATCATGGATTACCTCCGAGAGATCAGTGAAGAACTGCAAATCAGTAAAGTCTTTGCTGCTGCCGCCTTTGAACGCATCTGCACCTTTGAGGATAAGCTGAGCTCCCTTCAGAGACAAATGGAGGAAGTAAATCTAACAGACTTTCCTGCCTTCAGCATAATCGTTGATGAACTCAAACAGCAGTTTAAGGAAGATCAAAAAATATTTGATCCTGACAGGTATCAAATGGTGATCTCCCGCCTACAAAAAGATTTTGAGAGACATTTCAAGGACCTCAGGTTCATTAAAAAGGACTTGGAACTTTTCTCAAATCCATTTAGCTTCAAACCGGAATACGCGCCTATTTCCGTAAGAGTGGAGCTAACAAAACTTCAGGGGAACACCGACCTGTGGAATGAGTACAGAGTCAAAGACTTGGGACAGTTTTATGCTGGACTGTCTGGGGAAGCTTACCCAATTATCAAAGGGGTTGCCTATAAGGTGGCATCCTTATTTGATAGTAACCAAATCTGTGATAAGGCTTTTGCATATTTAACTCGAAACCAGCACACGTTGAGCCAGCCACTGACGGACGAGCATCTCCAAGCGCTATTTCGAGTTGCCACAACTGAAATGGATCCCCGTTGGGATGATCTTGTGAGAGAGAGAAATGACTCATAAGCCATCGTGGTACAAGAAGAAGTCAATCTGAAAAGGGAAAATTAATTTAACTTCCTTTCACATTTCCTCATTTGGATGGTTGGAAAGCATTGAACTTATTACAGATGTCCAAACTGATAAACATTGAGATCTTTCTGAAGAGTCACCTTTCCCCATCTCATTTGGCAACATGGAACTGACACATAAGAATACCACCTTTAAAAAACTTAGTTTAATGGAAAAGTCATTGCCTTTTACTTTTATTATAACTGGTTTTCAACAGATTTAGTATTGATATTGTAAGTTGAACTAGAAGTCTGGTTTTAAAATGGTCTAAAGATGCATGCCAAAAGTTTCAGCCCTTACTTTGACACAGTGGAAAGTGTGACACATGGTTTGAAGTGGCCAACTCCATAAAAGTGGTATTCGAGTCAGTTCACAGAAACTCACATATCAAATTAAGTTTCTGAAAAGGAATAGCATATACACAGTGGAGGTATTTTATCTAGCTAACAGAGTTTAAGATTATTTCTTAAAGCATATTTCTGAGTCTGAAGTAAATACAAACCCCATCCCCACCTACCCAGTGGATGGACGGTGACATTATGGATGGAGGAAGGAATCAATTTGGTGTTGGAGCAGCAAGAATTATTTTAAGTTTCTGATTTAGGAGGTTCCTTACTATCAGGAGTTAAGAATAACCGATTATTGGTGGTTTGCTCCTTATTTTTTCACAGCCGGAGCAATTTTTTCAGCTCGTCTGTCAAAGAACCATGGTAAGTATGGAATCCTGATCACTGCCAGTCAGTATTTTTTTCCTGCTCTAGACAGAACTTTGGTCCTATCCAAACAGTAAGGGGGAAAGGACCTTTACACTTCAAGATAGGAGTTATGAGAGGCTTGCAGCTTGTTTGTCTTATCTGCATGGGTATTAATGTTCTCTGAAGAAACTATGCTTAAGGGAGACACTTTATTTTGAAATGATGTGCCAGATTTTGTTAGCTGCAGGAAATGGATTTACTCTAGAATTTAAAGCTGTCTTACACATTGAGTAGTTAAGACAGTGCATAAGAAAAATACTTAAATCTAAAGAAGCAACCTTATCCACAGACTGTAATAATTCCTATTTCTAGAGATGTTTTTGTGCTGTATTGTTGTCAGATATATTAACTGGAAAAGTCAATCTTCAGGTAAAGCTCAACGTGTCAACCTGATCTAAGAACAGCACTGTGTGTAACTCATCGTCACGTACAGGTTACAGGCTGGTGTGCTGCCTTCCGGCCTAAATTCCGCAGCACATTGTGTTGCGCATTCAAGGAACCTGGTGACAACCAAGATTTTGGAAGGAACTGATGCTTAAGCCACACGAGTCTAAGAACCAAAGTTAGATCAGTGGTTCTCAAGCAAAGGTAGAAACCCTTGCTTCCAGAGAGCGCAGGGGAGTGTTAAGGACACCTTTGTAGTTACCGTATTTACTGGAGAGTTGTGCTGGCATGTAAGCCAAGAAGATTTCTCCTTCCTATGGTGTTCAGGCAGCTTGATGCCATAAAGAATCATCCATTCCCTCCCAAAGTGCCAGCACCTCCCCCCTACCAAGTATACATCATCTTATTTCAAAAGACAGGGAAAATCTCCAGCGGAAGCCGATGGTGTATACTTGATAGGGAAGCCTAGTTCTAGCAGTTCAGAGCAGAAAAGCAAGTGTCAGATTGGCATTTTGCTTATTAAAGAATAAGCTTAAATATGGAAAACACAAGTCTACTGCTAGTTTCCTGGTAGCTTTTGTGTATTGCCTTTCACAGCAAATACTTCAAATACTTTTTATTATTTGAGAGAATGATTGGAAGTCCTGAAAGCTGCCTCTACTTTCTATTTCTAGTCCCCTAAATATTACTATCTCGTGCATTCTATCAAGTTCTTGTGTTTTGCTTAAGGTGATGATTAGATTAGTCTGCATCCTGTAACCGCTGTGTGAGTATGGGGGAGATAGAAATAAGCTAAGGAATTTTCTTTAATTGACCCTCAGCAATACTTTGCTGTAACTAGTCTTACTTTTTGTTTATTTGTTTAAGGCAGTGGTTCTTAACCTTCCTAATACCGCAGCCCTTTAATACAGTTCCTCGTGTTGTGGTGACCCCCAGCCATAAAATTATTTCTTTGCTACTTCATAACTGTAATTTTGCTACTGTTATGAATTGTAATGTAAATATCTGTTGTGCAGGATATCTGATATTCAACCCCACCCCTACCCCCAGAGGGGTCAGGACCCATGGGTTGAGAACCGCTGGTTTAGGTGTTTTGCCGTTTTCTGTATTTCTGTAAGTAATTGCAGCTGCATGGCAGTTTTTTCTTTTCCTCTTCCTTTTTAAATATATAGTTGTTACTGGTCCTGTGGTATCCGTGAATATAGTTAAAAATAAGTGCCATTTAAAACAGTAACTTTGTGTCCTTAACTGTCCCTTTCCATTTCTCTCATTTCTACTAGTTCAAATATTTGCTTGGCCAGGCTCCCATATTGCCAGCCAGATCACTCAAGTTCAGTGTTTTCCTCAGTATTTTTCCCTTCTTGAAATCATCCTAGCATTGCAGAGACATCAGCTCCAGTCATTGCAGTCACCTCTTCCTTAAGTATGTCTATCTGGTCGCTTTGTTTGCTGTTTGTTTTGTTTTCTTTTAAGACTCTCTTGCCTCGTTTCCCTACATTACTTCCAAGTTGATCTCTTTCTATGACTTTAGTTGTCACCTATATGCAGATACTTCCAAATTTTTGTCTCCTGAGATTTCCTCCTAAATCCTAGTTGCTAATAATTGCTAACACTGTGCTCTCTCACATCTTGGCTCTTTCTCCCAAACCTGCTCTTCCTCTCACTTTTCCTTCAGCAGATGGCTTTACAGTTGCCCTTGCCTAAGCCAAAACCAGTCAGCCCACTCTTACCGATTCCCCTCCCTTCAGTGCTGTCAGGGTAGATAGAAGACAAACTTCTGTTCATCTTGCAGAACTTGTCCTACATATCATGTAAGATGCTTCAGGGGTCTCCTCTAGGCCAGGTATCCACCTACATGTACTGAACACCCTGTCTTTTTTACTTAGCATTTCTTACTCTGCTTTGGTCATTGCTAGACTGGACCAGAGAAGTCTAATCCATTGATTCATCTCTAGTGAATAGTAGGATGCCTGGCATTTGAACAAATGTTTGGGCAAATAAATACTTGTGTGTTTCGTTTTGTTTTGTTTTATGAAACCTTCACAGTCTTCATTTGACCATCACAGACATCCTGCCTGTTCAGTGAATAGTTCTTAGCCATGTATTGCAAATTAAGAAATGAAACTCACCTTATTTGTGACTAGGAATCTCATTGTTGTGTTTCTTGAATTTAGTGCAGTGCTTAGCATGTGGTTCAAATATTATGTGAATGTTGTTAAGAAAATAGATTGTAATTTACCCTAGTAAACTATAGTAATGTCAAGATTCAAACCTAGGTGTCCTCACGAATCTACTCGCTAGTGTTAAGTACATTCATAATATAGTCTTTATTTTAATTTCCAAAGGAACCCACATTCAGAGGGAAGACATTGGATAACTGCTTAGATGGAACTGAATTCAGTAATCTGAAAATTACCTTCATTCAGTATTAGAGAAAGACAATCCTGCAAAGAGTTAATGTCCATTTTTCCTTTTGTAGGGTCAGCCCTAGGAGAAAGTGGCATGCTATTTAGTAGTTACTTTCCTTTACAGATGATTTCTGGCTCTTCTGGAATTTAAAAGTAAGTAAACTTATTTCTGAGAAAGCTGTCTTAGTCAGCCCTTCTGACTACAAGGTCCCGGCTCATTTACTTTACCATGTGGAATTCCCACATCATTTCCCAAAGAGAAAAGCCCCAGATGACGTGAGTTAACATTTAGATTTGCTGTATTTTCTCTCTTTCTTGTTTCTTGCCTCTGAATTTCATTTCTAGGTAAATTAGACAGTTCAGTCTCAAGTCAGAAAGCCAGATGCTTATTAGTGTCTTTTGTTAAGCCCTTTTGCCCAGTTTAAGAGATGAACTAGTGTCATTCTCTTAGTTGGACTTACCCCAGTTTTAGGAAGTCACACTAATTAACTAATTCACTCTGAGGTCTTGGCAGTAGGTACAACGGTCATCCAGACATTTGATCCTTGTTGCAAAACTAGGTTTTTGTCAACCTTTGGGTTAAGGGTTTCTCATTTTTATCTTGTATTTAAAAAGTCAATTCATCCTACACTATAAGTACTTTTTAAATATTCTATATATAATTTCTGCCTTGAAACCGACCAAATACTGAATTCATGTCCTGTACACTTTGTCTAAAGCAGCCAGTGGCAACCAAAAGTATTTTTTTTCTTCTTTAATAAAGAGTAGATGTCCTGTCTTCATCTCAAGGGGCACTTTTGCCTCTCTATAATAGAACTTGTCCCGGTATCATTTTTTTTCTATCTTCCAGTAGCAGTCTTCCTGAGTGCCTCCCAGATAGTCATGAAGCAGTTTGTAGTATTTTAGTTCTGCATTAGGATTGGTGAGGTTGCCATGAGCAGGTGAATAACTACAAAAGTCTAGTGTCCCAACAGCTTGTCTGTGACAAGCTGTCTGAGCTGACAGACTACAATCCCCACAGGCCAAGTCTGTCTTGGCTCACCCTTCTTTGAGGAAAGTGTTACAGGAGTTATAGCCATGTCTGTCTATGAACTGTCATGGCTGCTTCCCTCTATAGTTGCAGACTTAAGTAGTTGTGACACTGTGTGCAATGCAAGCTAAAATGACTTTTTGGAAAAGTTCATTTCCTGCTTAAAATTGTCCCTACCTACCCTGGGGCTCAGGACAAAGCAGATATACTCAATAGGGGTTGACTGCTCACTTTGGGAAAAGAGAAGAGAAAGTTTGGCTCTGTAAGCCCACAGCTACACAGATTTCAAGAAGTCCAAATCCCTCCATACAGGTGGGAGGAAGACGAAGTATTTGGAAGATCACTCTACTGGTCCTTATTCTATTCCCCTAGTTACGTCACTCTAAATATGTCTTTGCTTTCTCATCGAGATAAAAGTTTACAAATATTAAGTGTTCACTTGAGTGGATTTTTATATTCACCTATGAATGCACCACTCAGATCAAGGTAGAACATATTTCTGTTACTCCAGTAGGTGCCCTTTGCCTCTCACAGAGAGACAGTTGCTGGTCTGACTTGTATTGCTTGTCAGTTTTGCCTGTTTTAAGTGTATATCAAGTGGAACTAGACACGCTGTGCTCTCTTTTCTCTGTGTCTGCTATAGTAATCCATGGTGTGGATTGTAACAGCTCATTTCTCACTCAGTGTCACAGTCCGTCCATTGTACAAGTTGATCCATTCAATGTTGATGAATATTTGGATTGTTTCCAGTTTATGGTCATTATGAATAAAATTGCTATTAAAAGCCTTGTGTTTGTCTTTCAGTGAACATGTGTTACCCCTTCCTTTTGGTGTATTACTTGGCAGATAACTTAGCTTCTGTTACTTTATATGGGTTATTTTCCACAAAACAACCAGACTGATCTCTACTTTAAAATCTCTCAGATAATGCCGCTTTCCTACTCAAAACTTCCAGTGGTTTGCTATCCGATTAGAAGCTGAAGTCTGTCTGTGCCTATATCTTTACCCACACATACCTTCTTCTCGGTGTCTCTTCTAACATCTTATCTTCTGTTTCTAGCTCCTTCCTCTACTCTGTACTGAATGCTGTGCTTATAAATTTGGGGGTTAAGATAAATGTTTTGTAATTCAAGTGGTTACTTGTGGCTTGGAGGCTTTGAGCTTGGCTTTGTTTTTGATTCAGGCTCGGGATGAATGCAGGGCCTTAAGCAGGTAAAACATGCTCTGCCACTTTGCACATAAGCTCCACTGGTCTTAACATAAGCTGTAATGCTGGTTTGTGCTGTATTAATTCTCCCACTGAGCACTAATGTGTAACTTTTAAAGGTGTTTAGAAATGAAAACATCCCACCTTGATTTCAGAAATGTTTAAGTGCTTATATTACAGTTCTACAGATTATGATTAGAGTTTGTCAATGGGATGATTTTACTGTCAATATTTCACATTCCTGGGGGCTGGGTGGGTGCTGGACTCTAGGGCATAGGAGGTAAAAGGGGAGTGGGATAAGGAAGTATGTATATTAAGTCTAAAATAATACCAGCGTAAGGGCCTCTTTAAATGTGCCAGTGGTATGAACTACACTATAACTATATAACTAGTGGTTGTACACATTTAGTTACTGGGGCTGGAGAGGGCCTGGCAGGTAAGAGTTCATACACCTTCAAAGGACCACACTTCATTTTCCTGGTTCCCAGCACCCACACCAGGTGACTCATTTACCTGTAATGAGCTCCCAGGATCTGAGGTTCTCTTTTGTCCTCCAATGTCATCCTCATCTGTAGACATACAAATTAAAAAAAAAAAAAAAAAGGGACTGGAGAGATGGCCCAGTGGTTAAGAGCACTGACTGCTCTCCCAGAGGTCCTGAGTTCAATTCCCAGCAACCACATGGTGGCTCACAACCATCTGTAATGGGATCTGATGCCCTCTTCTGGGGTGTCTGAAGACAGCTACAGTGCACTTATGTATAATAAATTTAAATAAATAAATAAGAATGGTAAACTGCACATTTTTTAAAAATAACTTTATTGTGCAACTGAAGGGTTTGGAACTTGAAATGTTTAAAGAATCAGATTTAGTGTCAACAAACATCAGGCCACACGACCAAGAAAAAGTAAGAAATACTCTTCGTATATTTAGTGTCAAGTAATAAGGAAAATTTAAGGGAAAAATAAGGCAATGTCGCAGTTCAGATTTACACTGAATGACCACTGACCCACAACAAGTTTCTGCTGGTTTATTTATAGTGGCTGCCTTGTGCCCTCATGTAGTGAAGTGTAAAAGCTGTTTCTCCTCGTGTCCCCAAGCTCTCAGAAAAAGGACTGTGAGACTCCTAATTATTCTAAGTTCTGCCATGAGGCAGGTCACCTCTGCTCAGGTTCCAGGTCCTTCGCTTCCCAGGGCCCATGTCTGTGCTTGGCTCTATCTCAGAATCCTTCTGCCTTCCAAATGTCTATACTACCCCTTTTAAAAAATTTTTAAAAGACTTATTTATTTATTATACATAAGTCCACTGTTGCTGTCTTCAGACACACCAGAAGAGGGCATCAGATCCCATTACAGATGGCTGTGAGCCACCATGTGGTTGCTGGGATTTAAACTCAGGACCTCTGGAAGAGCAGTCAGTGCTCTTAACCACTGAGCCATCTCTCCAGACCCTATACTACCCTATACTTATAGGCCATGGATTTTTTTTTTTTTATTGACAAGTGATGCATCCATACAATACACAAATATTCTCTACATTGGGGAGCCTTTTCTTGTCTGTACCAACCCCATTTTCACAACATACTTTCCAATTCTTGCAGTACTGTCAATGTTGAGGGTTAGGGTTCCAAGGGAAGAATGTACTGGGTTGGGGGCTGGTAAAGTACTTGCCGTGAAAGCACACGGACCTACCTGAATCCAGAACCCCAGTTGCCACATAAAAAGCCAGGTGGTGTGGGACACACCTGAAATCCTAGTGCTGGGGAGACTCAAGGGCTTGCATGCTAGTTAGCTTGTTTTGCCAAATCAGTGAATTCCAGGTTCAGTGAGAGAACACATTTGAAAAAAATCAAGTGGAGAATAAAGTACCCATGTTGACTTGGGCTCCATGTGTTTACATACCTTGCATGCACACACATGCATAGTATGCACATAGAATTTATCCGGGAATAGTCTGTGTATGGCAAAATGGGTATCTCTTAGAACCACCATGGACTGCAGGCTAGCCAACCTCCATTTGCCTCCCTGGCTTCTGTAACCACCCTTCTCTAATGCCAGTGGTTGATCTCAGTACTAACTCCATGTCTTGGGCAGTGACTTGTGCTCATTCAGTCTTCCCTCTGACCAGGCACATGCTTGGAGTGCAGCGAATAGTGGTTATGGAGGGCTCTGTACTGTTTCCTCATAAAAACAAATGAACAAAAACCAACACAAGCTTATAGCCTATGTAAGGGGAACTGGTTAAACACACAGTGTCTTGTGGAGGACATGAGGAAGTTAGACTCAGCCGTCAGTCATTTAATGATGACCTACAAGAGGTGGGCACTGATGTTTTATCAGTAGAAGCAAAATAAATTTCTTGCCATAGGTCTGGTCCCATTCACACATCTCCTTTATTCCCTCCGTGTACTAACTTTAGCCGCTGCTTTTTTGTAAACCACAATTGTGACTGAGGAGGCATTTCTCTTCTGAGGTCTATCATGTAAAGCTGTAACCTCAGGACTGTCGCTGGGAGAGTAGAAGCGGGAGACTTCCTGGGAGGCACATCCCATTGAGGGCTGCCACTCTCAGAGATGGCCTGCCTTAGTGAATGAACCCTATGAAGTCAAACCTAGCAACTTGAGTCTAGTCCCCAGGACCCATGTGTTAGAAGCAGAGAACTAACTCTAAAAGTCGTCCTCTGACTGTCCCACACTCCATGGTACACCCATCCTTACTCAGTAAATATTAGAAGAAAAAAACATAATGTGAAACCACGATGACAGCAAAAGATAAAAATGACTGCCATTGAAGGAACAGTGAAAAGAAAATCAGGCCAGGCAGTGCACGCCTTTAATCCCAGCACTGGAGGCAGAGGCAGGCCTGGTCTACAGAGAGAGTTCCAGGACAGCCAAAGCTACATAGAGAAACCCTGTCTTAAAAATAAAAACAGGGGTTGGGGATTTAGCTCAGTGGTAGAGCGCTTGCCTAGCAAGTGCAAGGCCCTGGGTTTGATCCCCAGCTCCGGAAAAAACAAACAAACAAACAAACAAACAAAAAAATAAACAAAAAAAATAAAAAACAAAAACAAAAAACAAGGGAAGAGGAAAGGAAGGAAAGAAAGGAAGGAAAGAAAGAAAGAAAGAAAGAAAGAAAGAAAGAAAGAAAGAAAGAAAGAAAGAAAGAAAGAAAGAGGGGGCAGTTTGGCAGTGTGTGAGCCACGAAAATAGCTCGGTGTAAAGAACCAAGACTCGGGGTTGGGGATTTAGCTCAGTGGTAGAGCACTTGCCTAGGAAGCGCAAGGCCCTGGGTTCGGTCCCCAGCTCCGAACTAAAAAAAAAAAGATGAGGCTGTCGAGCATTTTCTTAATAAGTAATTTGATGGGGGAGGCCAGCCCATTGTGGGCGGGGCCATCCCTGGCTGGTGGTCCTGGGTTCTATAAGAAAGGAGCCCGAGCAGGCCATGAGGAGCAACCCAGTAAGCAGCATCCCTCCATGGCCTCTGCATCGGCTCCTGAGTCCAGATTCCAGCCCTGCTTGAGTTTCTGTCCTGACTTCCTTCAGTGATGACTATGATGTTTAAGCTAAATGAACCCTTTCCTCCCCAAGTTGCTTTGGTGATGGTGTTTTATCGCAGCAATAATAACCGTAACTAAGATCTCTAGTATCCACACAAATGTCAGGTGGGTGTGGTCACCCATCAGTAATCCTAGTGCACAAGATGTGAAGACAAGAATCCTTGGAGCGGGGTTGGGGTTTAGCTCAGTGGTAGAGCGCTTGCCTAGGAAGCGCAAGGCCCTGGGTTCGATCCCAGCTCCAAAAAAAGAACAAACAAACAAACAAACAAAAGAATCCTTGGAGCAAGTTGAATAGCTAAACAGACTGAATCAGTGAGTCCAGGGTTAGCTAGAGACCCCGCCTTAAGTTATAAGATAGAGAGTGGTTGAAAAAGACACTTCTCATCAACCTCTGGCTTACACACTAACCCTGCCCCCATGTACATAACATATGTGTGCCTACATGGATGCTATCACATGTGCACAAACCATATATGTGACAAAAGGAGGAGCAGTTTGTTATAGCACCAAGAAGTTGTGGTGGTTTGAGTGAGAATGGCACCCATACGTGCATATGTTTGAATGGTTGGTCCACAATTGGTAGAACTGTTTAGGAAGGATTAGGAGGCGTGGCCTTGTTGGAGGAGGTGTGTAACAGGGGTAGGCTTGGTTTCAACATCCTCCAGCCATCCCCAGCGCTCTCTGCCTCCTGCTTTTGGCTCAAGATGTGAGTTCTCAGCCGATCCTGTCACCATGACTTTACTCTGTCATCATGCACTCTAACCTTCTGGAACTGCAAGCCCAATTCAACACTTTTCATAAGTTGTCTTGACCATGGTATCTTATCACAGCAATAGAATAGTAAGACTAGAATGGATGTCACACATCACACAGGGATGTGTCTCCAGCACCAGGACCCATCAGTGACCAGGAGTGAGAGGAAGCATGAATAGGCCAGGCAGGACAACAAGCTTAGGACTCACTGATAATAATTCTCCTGGCCTCCACCATACCGAGGCTGTCCTGGTGATAAGGTACTCGGTCCTGGTTGAGTTGGAAGAGGAGTGAACGAGATGTAGAATATGGACTTGAGGTGGATGCTTCATTTGAGTGATGTCCTCACAGAATTAACGTGCTATCTCAGGTCTTAGGTCAGTGAGGCCCCTAATGCTGGATCATCTAAAACACAGTACTGGAGAGGTGGCTCAGCGGTTAAGAGCACACTGGTTGCTCTTCCAGAGGACCTGGGTTCTAGTTCCAGAATCCACATTGCAGCTTACAAACATCTGTAACTCCAGTTCTAAGAGATGTGATGCCCTCTCCTGGCCTTTGAAGGCACCAGGCACCCACACGGTACCCAGACACCCATGCAGGCAAAACACCTATGGTTATAAGAAGGATTTAAAAAAAAATAAAAGAGGGGTTGGGGATTTAGCTCATTGGTAGAGTGCTTGACTAGCAAGCGCAAGGCCCTGGGTTCGGTCCTCAGCTCCGGACATAAATAAATAAATAAATAAATAAATAAATAAATAAATAAATAAATGAAAAATAATACAGAAAACAGGGTGCTGAGGAGATGACTCAGTGGTTCTGAGAAAGACCTTGGTTCTCAGCACCCACAGTGGGCATTTCCCAACCTCCTGTAACTCCAGCTTCAGATCTTCTCTGGCCTCTGAGGGACCTACACACACACACACACACACACACACACACACACACACACACACACACATCCATGTAAACCAAAACTTTTAAGAATACAACAAATAAAATAGAATAAAAGATATCTTGTTATTCCTGAGCCTGTGGTTTCCTGGCAAGGAAAGGGCTTAGGTTCGTGCTTGTAGAAATGTTCAAGATGTCAAGGGAATTGCTTTAGGGCCTACTATGCAGACGGATACTAGCTGTTCCTTCCAGCATGAGTATGTCAAAGTCACTGGTTCGGGATCTGGAGAAGCTGGTCTTGGCTTTCACCCTCGACTTGGGTTTCTAAGTTCCCTATGTAACTAGGAGAGTCCGCCAGCCCACAACTCCTGTCAGATTACTACCCACAGGGTCTGCTTGGTGTCCCTCTCATGGATCACACGGGTCACAAAGGCAAATAGACCTTCAGTCTCCTCTGGGAATGAAAAAGAACCTGTTAACTGAAATATGAGAACTACAATCTGGGTGATGTCTGCGCAAGCCTTTCATCTCAGGAGGCAGAGGCAGGCAGATCTCTGTGTATTTGAGGTCAGGCCAGTCTGGTCTACACAGTGAGTTCCAGGACAGCCAGGGAAACAGAGAAAGCCTGTCTCAAGAAAACAAAACAAAACAACAATAATAACAATAATGAAAACTACCCTTTAGCGGGTAAACAATGGTGAAGGTTCTTTTGTGGTTCAAATATTTTGTGACTTTGTTTTGCTGTTCCTTTTACATGAGTACATAACTGTTGTCTATCTCTGGAAGACCGACTGTCAATCTGGGCACACAGCCCACAGAACACCTCCCAAATACCATCCTTAACTTACAGTTGGAATAGGTCTTAGTCCCTGCTCTTAGCTGCTAGAGAGGAGACATACCCTTCCCTATTTGATACCAAGAGTTACTAGTTGTTAAAGTTTGAGGGCAAACACCTGGGGGGTCATCTCTTCGGTACCATAGGAAATTCCACAATAGATGTTTTTAAATGAATCGGGGGCCTGGAGGGAAGATTCAGGGTTAGGAGGATGGGCGTTGGGTTAATTCAGGGGATAAGAGGAGGATAGGAGTTTAGTTCCCGACGCTCATCCTGGGTGGCTTACAACCTCCTGTAACTACAACTTCAGGGGATCCAATGTTCTCATCTGGCCTCTGAGGGTACATAGATACACATGTGGCAGACACACACACACACACACACGTGCACACACACACACACGTGCACACACACACACACACACGCACACACACACACACACACACACACACACATTGCTAGGTAAATTTTGGGAGGATCGTTCTACCCCACCTTAGATCATTTAGTTCCCAAATAAAAGACACAAAGCCTTTCTATTTATAATAAGCCTTAAAGCACTAGAGCCGTGCAGATACCAATCCTCTGCTATTTTGTCTACTTCACTGTCGATAACCCTGAGATATTACTTGCCATGTTCTGCCTGGGCTTCTCCTACTCCATCAGACCAGCCCTCATGACCACTCGATCCACCTGTCCCATGGCGAGTTCTTCCTCCTCATCCTTTCCTCACTCCTTGTGGTCTCTGCCTGGGAACTTCATTCTGCCCCTTTCTTCTCCCAGCCCAGGTTGTAGGTATCTTTAATAACTAATCGGGGATAACTGGTGTGTGTGTGTGTGTGTGTGTGTGTGTGTGTGTGTGTGTGTGTGTGTGTGAAGGTTTACACAACAAAAGCTAATACATGTGAGGATCTCATCTTGGAGCAACCAGATCTTGAGGGTACAGAATTTAGCATTTGGATACATAGCAACACCAGACCAACCCACCACACACACACACACACACACACACACACACACACACACACACACACACACACACACAGAGAGAGAGAGAGAGAGAGAGAGAGAGAGAGAGAGAGAGAGAGAATCTTTAAAATTACACTGAATAGGACACATGCTGTTTTAAAGATGAGGGCTGGGGAGATTGGCTCAGTGAGTAGAGGCTTAGATGGGTAAGATTGCAGTCCTGAGTTGGGAACCCCACTGTATATGTAAAGCTGGATTAAAGGGCATGATATTTATCAACCCTGAGGTATGACATTTACTAAGCTGCTGCTGTTCACGTCTCATGAGCATATTTATCACAGATGAGGACGAGCCGGTCACTGCTATTATGACCTCTTAGCCAGTGTCACGGGGACACTCTAAGCTTCCTACAGCTTGACAGCATCACACAGAAGCACGAGATAGATCGGAAAGGTTGCCTGGTGAGCAGTAAGCCTTGGTGTTACTTTGGGTATCAGATCTGGTTTCCCAGGCAACCGGGGTCCACTTAATGAACGGCTCCAGGCAGCAGACACGAACTTATCCATAGCAACAGCACATAAGGAAGGAAGTCCTTGGCAACTGCTATTTCATTTTGGTCTGTGTACACAAGACTCAAATCAGAATGCTGAAAGAGATAATAAGAGGCCTGTGTGTCCTTTGTGTGCCCTAATAACAGCCACTCACCAAATTTTCTTATATTTGTTTTTTTGTTTTTTGTTTTTTGTTTTTTTGTTTTTGGCTTCACATGCACATCTGGATATTGTGAATTACGTTTTCATTTTTAAAGTGGGCTGCATTTTGCTTTTCCATGTATTAGAATTATTTACTCTATGTGGGTGTGCACATGTAGGGCCAATAGGACAACTTGTGGTAGTCATTTCTGTCCTTACTGACAGTGCCCGTGCCGTGGCGCTACTGAGAACCCCGGGTAGACCTGCGAGGTTTAAGAAAACACACATACTTGGGTCATTTGTGTTATGAGACTGCCAAAGCTTTACTGAGGTTCACAGAAGTATATACCCCAAGTTCACTGGGTGGAGAATTCCGGGAAGCTGTCGGACCTTCCTGGGCCCTGTCACCTTGCGTCATGTGGATGACAGGAGAGAGGGTGTGGGGAGTGGAGGATCAAACTCAGGTTGTCAGGCTTGGCAGCAAGTGACTTTAGCCCCTGAGCCATCCTGCCGGCCTGCCAAGCCTTTGCCTCTTCTGATCATTAAGCATCAATTTCTTCCTTTTTTGCCCCAGACTCGTTTTCACTGTTGTACCATTGATTTTCCTCTCTATTGGTTACTTTTACAGCATTAGATTTTATTCTGAAATGACCTAATTTTATTCTAGCCATTTTCACCAGTGTGCCGTCTCCACCCCCCAACTCCCCCAACCACCTGCCTTTTAGTTTCTGTGAATTCTGATTTAGATATTTTATTACTTTTTTCTGCATATGGGTGGGTATTTTGCCTGCATGTATGTCTGGGAACCATGTCTATGTGCAGTGCTTCAAGAGGCCAGAAGGGGGCGTTGGATCCCTATTACAGGATATTTGATCACACTGTGAACCTCAAGATTGTGTTATTTACTAAAAATTCCTTTCTAATCATTGTATGGCTCAGCCCTTAGCACACACGCTGAATGCCTCTGGCTGGAATACAGACGTGCCCTTCATTCACACCTTTAATCCCAAACAATGAAGGTAAGTTAGTTTGTAGAAGGAAGCACCCATGCTTGTGATGTCTAATTGAGTGGCAGACAAAGGGACGAATCAGAGAAAGATTGGACATGAGGAGAGAGAGGAAAGGGAAGCTATTTGACCGGCAGTGCAGAGAGAGGACTGAGACAATCTTATTGGGACAGTTTTACAGAGACAGGTTACAGGGAGAAAGAACGAGCTAGATACTGATGGAGAAAAAGAGAGGGGGGGGGGATGATTGAATCAGTCAGTTTGGAGAGGAGTTTAAGCCAGAACAGCTGAGTTGAATCAGGCAGTGAGAGCTCAGAAAGACTGAGAAAGGGAGAGCTTATTCAGCTGTAAGTCTCAGGCTGACAACATTCTAGGCCTAGATTGGATTGTACAGAGGCCAGACGCTTCCAGGTCTAAGCCGAGGTTAGCAGATAAATGGGTAAGCCCCGGAGATGACAATTAAGTTAGGCAAATAAAAGTTACTTCTATAGATCTCCTGGAAGTATAGTTCTAGGTGGTCGTAAGCCGCCATGCTGGTGCTGGGAGTCAGACCTGGGTTCCTGGGAAGAGCAGTCAGTGCTTTTTTTAACTGCTGAGCCATCTCTCCAGCCCTTTCTCTTATTTTTATTTTCTAACTTAAAAAAAAAAGATTTATTTATTTAATGTATATGCGTACACACCAGAAGAGGGCATCAGATCCCATTACAGATGGTTGTGAGCCACCCTGTGGTTGCTGGGAATTGAACTCAGGACCTCTGGAAGAGCAGTCGGGTGCTCTTAACCACTGAGCCACCTCTCCAGGCCCCACTTTTTTTTTTTTTTTTTTTTTGATAAGCTTTCACAATGGACCTCGGCTAGCCAGAAACTTGATGTGTAGATCAGGCTAGCTGTGAATGCTTAAGGTTCCAGGTGCCTCTGCCTCCTGAGTGTTGAGATTAAAGGTGCACACCACCACTCTCACCTGGCTTTTCTGTATTTCTGATGTCATGGCCCTGAACAATACAGAAAGTTGAAAAATGTGGCTTGTGAGATGGCTCAGTGTGTAAGGCTGCTTCCTGCCACACCTGAAGACCTGAGTTCAATCCCTGGGACCCGCATTGTTCCCCATGTTGCATACTTGCCCCCTCCAATAAAAAAACTGTAAAAAAAAAAAAAAAAAAAAAAAAAAAAGATCCGAAAAACCCACAGTAATGACCCCAGACCTCAGCGCAACTGATTCCATGATGGAAGTTACCGTTCAGACAGTAAAACTCAGCATGTAGACAGCACCACCTGCTGAAACTAAGACAGAGGCCTGATCCACTGAAGCCCTGGCAGTTCTGGGAACGTCTCTGAATGTACCACTCTTGCGTTTTGGCCTCTGTAGGTCTGCTTCTGGCTGTGTTAGGACCAATTTGAGGGTTTAAATCTTGGCCTGCTCACGAACAAAGCAAGCCAACATGGTTCCACGTGGAGCGGTTTATTGAGAGAAGAAGAGAGGAGAGGAAAGGTTGGCTATGAGCACGTGGTGGGAAGCGGGGGGTGGGGTAGAGAAAAGGGACAGGGAAGAGAGGAAGAGCAGGGAAGAGAAGAGAACAAAGAGAGAGCAAGAGGAGAGAGAAGGGGGCAAGCAGCTTCCTTTATCGTCAGGCACAGCTGGCTGTTGCCAGGCAACTGTGGGGCGGAGCATGCCTGGCTGTTCCCAGGTAGCTGTGGGGGTGGAGCTTAGACAGAATGCCAGCAAACTGTACTTAAGGAAGTGTGTCAACCCAGGACCCGACTTTCGTGCTTCCGGGCTCATCCTAAGAAAGACTCAGGCTTCATTGGGAGCCCGAACACCCAAGCACTGGGTGTGGTTGCCGGCTGCCTAAGAAAGTCTTTCCGTTGGCTTAAACTCATGTCAGGGCAGCCGTCTCTGGTGAACAGCCCACAGCACTACTGGAAAGTGGATTGAACTTCCTTATGGTCTAATAATTTACGTTAAAAACCTTCAAAATTTCCTAAAATCAGACACAGGCATAGAGAAAAGCAAGTAAATGCAAGCATATACTCCCTTCAGTTCTGGGTATTGAACCCAGGGCCTCAGGAATGCCAGACAAGCACTCTACAGCTAAGCCATAGTGTCAGCACAGCACAAGCACATCTTAATAAACTGTTACAGTTAAGCACCTGCATGGCCAACACCCAGGCCATGAAATGCATTTTACATCTAAACATTACCCCTCCCCCACTGTGTAAAGTCTCTTCATCCCCCTCCTCCCCTCCCCCAACACACATTCACACCTCTGCTGCTATGGGGATGATCTCTTGGTGGGTTTTTTGTTGGGGGGAGGAAGTTAGCAATTTCTCTATCAGTTGACATTTACCCTGTCATCACATTTAAATAAAAACACTGTGACAGATATTCCTGAGTCTGTCCCTTAATGTGATGTTGCCTTTAGAAACAGAGTCCTGAGTCCAAACTTTTTTTTTTTTTTCAGAGCTGGGGACCGAACCCAGGGCCTTGCGCTTGCTAGGCAAGCGCTCTACCACTGAGCTAAATCCCCAACCTCCTGAGTCCAAATTCTTAAGTGCCATTTCTTTGCATTCTTAAGTGTCTAGCTATGTGCTAACGGGATAGATGAAAAACTGTAATTCTTGGTTCTGTGCCGTTTAGTTTATGAATCCGCTAATTTTGGTTTCAAGCCGTGCTTCTTCTCAACTTAGTGTCCCTCTGCATCTTAAATGTCACCTCCACTGCGTGCTTGTCAGGTGGCTCTTCTGTAAAAGAGAGATGCTCCTGCCGCTGCCTCCTGAGAGCTGGGATTAAAGGCATTTGCTATCACACTCTGCCTAAAGTTTACACTTATATTTGTGTGTGTGTGTGTGTGTGTGTGTGTGTGTGTGTGTGTGACATTCGTGTTATGGAATGTGTGCAGAGACCAGAGAACAGCTTTCTGGAGTCTTCTCTTCTTTCTACTGCATCACTTCCGGGGATCCAGCCCCAGTCCTCAGGCGTGGCAGCACCCTTACGTGCAGAGCCGTGTTGCTGGCCCTCAGTTTTTGTTTACATTTCCCTCTGTTTCCTCAGAGGTCATTTTATTGGTGTTCCTTTGTCATTCGAGTACATGTTTCCCTCAGATGTGTGGGATCTCTCCAGTCTAACAGTGAGGAACCAGCAAGATTAGGGGAGATGACTTTGTCCACGAAAGGCTAATTGGCAAATTGCCTTAATTGGCAAAGATGTGGGGAAGGAACTAAATGTCACAAAGAGAAGCTTTGCTCTAGGCTCCAGAAATCTCTCTAGCTGCTACATTGTTACTAGAGCAGAACAACTTCCTGTGCCATCTCTGAACCTCTCAGTCAGGAGCCAGCCTGTCCTCAGTTAAGGTAATTTGGTTTGGCTTCTCTGTTACCAAAAGCCTAAAGCAATCTAACTGGAACTGGCTAAGTAACCTCCCCCACACCTCTTTCCACATTATTATATGATGTCCGGCAATTCCATATGGCGAATGGTCTGCGGAGAACACGAAGGAGTCTACGGCTTTTGACTTCTTTCTCGTCATGAATAGTGACTGACTGAGAGTGATGGAATTAGGGGTAACATATGTTTTACATTTCTTTTTTAAAAGAACAATGTGGCCAATCTCTGAGTTTGAGATCAGCCTGGTCTACAGAATGTGTTCCAGGACAGCCAGAGGATATACAGAGGAACCATGTCTCAAAAACAAAATCAAGAAGAAGATAAAAAAGAGAAGAGAAGGAGGAGGGGGATGAGGAGAAGAAGAAGGAGGAGGAGGTAGAGGAAGAGGAGGAGAAGAAGAGGAGGAAGAGGAGGAGAAGAAGGAGAAGAAGAAGAAGAGAAGAAGAAGAAGAAGAAGAAGAAGAAGAAGAAGAAGAAGAAGAAGAAGAAGAAGAAGAAGAAGAAGAAGGAAGAAGTAGTAGTTGTTTTGGGAGGTCTAAAAATTTCTTATAGATGTCATCTTCATACAAATCCAAGATTTGGAGGCGTTTAAATGAAGCGACTGCAATGTACGAGGTCCTGGGATGAGTGTGTGTGTGTGCGTGTGCGTGTGTGTGTGTGTGTGTGTGTGTGTGTGTGTGTGTGTGTTGTGTTCTTGAATGAGGCTTCCCAGACCTAGCAATTCATAAGGCAGTTAGCATGCCGGATAGTTTTATATCAGGCTAGAGTTCTCTAAAAGGACAGAACCTCAATTGAGGAAATGACTCCATAAGATCTGGCTGTAAACGTTTTCTTAATTAGTGATTAATGGGGGAGGGACTAAACAAGTCATGAAGAACAAGCCAGTAAGCAGCTCCCCTCACCTCTGCATCAGCTCCTGCCTTCAGGTTCCTGCCGTGCTTGAGTTCTTGCCCTGACTTTCCTCAGTGATGAACTATTGGAAGCTGAAATAAACCTTTTCCTCCCTGAATTGCTTTGGTCATGGTGTTTGATCACAGCAATAGAAACCCTAAGTAGGCAGCAAGGAAGAAACAGGTAAGGATTACGCAGAAGAGAGGATCCTGGTTGATTGAGTGATAGCTGGTCATTTGCTTGATCACCACTCGTGTACAAAGAACTCTCTGGAAAATACACAAATGACATCACAGGTCTACGGGCCTGTTGGGAGGTTGAGCCCTTTGCGCCCTCTGGTGGTAAAGGTTTCTTCCAGGGTACTGCAGTGTGCGCTCTTGCCACACGGGGGCAGCAGACTACGCACTGGGTCCTTTGGGCCGCGGGCATCTGGAAAACACAAAACTTTCACAGGTGAGTCAGCTCTGGGTGACACAGAGCACAGCGCCAGCAGCATGTTCTTACTCTCATCACCCCACACTCTTGTCACCTCTCCACCAGAGCACGCGCACGCGCGCACACACACTCCTTTCCTGCTGCCCTGTTTGCAAACTGTCCTTTCCCTAGGAATCCCACCTTCAGCCCATCCCCCCACTCGGAGCCACCTCAGACTTTCTTTCCTTGGACACTTGACATCACTATTCCTCATTTCCCCCATAAGAACCAGTTTCTCAGTTTAATGTAAATTCCTTTCACGTAATATTCCCGCTGAATATTATGTCGCTCTACAGTTGATTGGGGTGGTGGTGGTGGTGGTTGTGGTGGTGGTGATGGTGGTGGTGATGGTGGTGGTGGTGGTGGTGGTGGTGGTGGTGGTGGTGGTGGTGGTGGTGGTGGTGGTGGTGGTGGTGGTGGTTGATGATATTATCATACATACTATTTTGGAATTATAGCTAGAAATTTTGTGATGTTCATATCCATTACTAATGCAATTACTGATACTTTATTAATTTTGTAAGCACTGTGCCAGGGAGCCGGGAACATAGAAAACCTGAGGCTTCGGGGGAGCTAAGCTGCACCTCACAGTCCTAAAGCAAACCATGAAAAGCTGCCTATTCAACTGTGTGAGTGAGAAAGGACAGAGATGCAGAGGCTGCCTGGGCCATAGCAGGTTACCATGGAGACAGGGACACTGGGAATTTGCAAGACTGAAGAGGGTAGGAATGCTTGTATGTTTGCAAAAATAACAGCGCAGGGCCTCGGCAATGACTCAGTGGTTTAGAGCACTTGCCGCCCCTGCAGAGGACTTAGGTTCAACTCCCAGCATCCACAGGGCAGCTCAGCATCTGTAACTCCAGGATCAGGAGATCCAAGACCCTCTTCTGCCATCCATGGGCACGCGGCTTGCATGTAGTTCATATCCATCCATCCATGCAGGCAAAGTATTCATGGCAAGTAAAAATGTATACATCTGAAAAAATAATCGGCCACAAAACCACCGTACACCCCTCTAATGGCAGAAGGGAGTCAGTAAGATCAGAATGGATCAAATGGATCAAATGGATCAAATGGATCAAATGGATCAAATGGATCAAATGGATCAAATGGAGGGAGTCCTCAAGTTCGCCTCAGCTTACCCAGTAGGTCTGGTGCAGGTGTTAGTGTTATTACTGATAGTCAACTTGTCCTATCTGGCTGGTCTGTGACGAGGTCTCACGTAGTGGACACTGCATGAAAATTTTGAATTAGTTAAACGGGAATGCCTTAGTCAGGGTTTCTATTCCTGCACAAACATCATGATGCAGAAGCACGTTGCGGAGGAAAGGGTTTATTCAGCTTACACTTCCACTTTGCTGTTCATCACCAAAGGAAGTCAGGACTGAAACTCAAGCAGGTCAGGAAGCAGGAGCTGATGCAGAGTAGTGTTTCTTACTGGCTTGCTTCCCCTGACTTGCTCAGCTTGCTCTCTTATAGAACCCAAGACCACCAGCCCAGGGACAGCACCACACACAATGGGCTGGGTCCTCCCCCTTGATCACTAGTTGAGAAAATGCCTTACAACTGGGTCTCATGGAGGCATTTCCTGGTCCTTTCTCTGTCAAGTTGATACACAAAACCAGCCACTACAGGGAACTTCCAGGTAATACAATTAAGTTTTCTAGAACTCTATCAAGAAACAACAAAAGCTTTGTTTGTTTATTTATTTGTTTGTTTATTTATTTATTTATTCTCATCAAACCTACAATAACTCCATCTGTTGTAGGCTTCACCGCTGGGAGTTTACGCCTCAGCCGTACTCATGCTAGTTGCCCAAACTATCGTGGGCAGTCGGGTTTCTGACTTATGTGTTGGCACGTTTGAGGGCTCCAGTTACAGGAGTCGGCTTGATCTGCGAGAAACCACAGGCTGAGGGGATGCTTAGTCATTAAGGTACCTGCTGCAGAAGCAGGAGGGCCCGTCAGGGCTACCTCGCTGTGTAAAACACCATGGTCGAAGCAACTAGGGGAAGAAAGGGTTTATTCAGCTCAATCACCAATTAGATAAATACTCTACCGACTTGCCTAGAGCCAGGTCTTACGGGGGCTTTTTTTTAATTGAGGTTCCGTCCTCTCAGATGACTTTAGCTTGTGTCAGGTTGATGGAAAACTATTCAGCACGGGACCTATGTTCATATTCCCCGCACCCGCATTGAAAGCTGGCCAAAGTGGTCCATGTCTGTGAGCCCAGTGCTGAGGAGGGGAAGGGAGGCCGTGATAGGCAAAGACCAGAAGCTCACTGTTCAGCTAGATCACCAAACTGGCCATCTCAAGGATTGGCGAGAGACCCTGTCTCGGCAAAAAAGGTGGAGATCTGATTCAGGAAGACACCTAAAGCCAGATGAGGGTGCTGTATGGCTTGAGTACTATTAGTATTCGGGAGGCAGAGGCAGGCAGATCTCCTTGAATTTTGAGGCCAGCCTGGTCTACAGAGAGAGTTCCAGGACAGCTAGGGCTACACAGAGAAAAACCCTGTTTGAAAAACAAAACACAAATACCCCCCCAAAAGCACACCTTACATAACAAAGGTATATTGTTATTATACTTTTATCTGTTCTCTCTCTCTCTCTCTCTCTCTCTCACACACACACACACACACACACACACACACACACACACACACCCCCTCTCCTGGTGGTAGGGAAGAAAAAGGAAGTCCAGGGAGCTGGAGCACCTGCTGAGGGCCAGTGGTATAGGACGCCACTGGAGGATGCACTAGAGAGGTGAGGATGCTCTCTCAAGCTGGCCAGAGCCTCCTCTTTGGCCACAGTCCTGGCTCACAAGAATGAGAGTGCAGGGCTACCTGCAAGGCACTCGTGAAATGGTGACCCAGACCCAGAAACTATACCTGTCTCCTTCATGTTTCTGTTTAGCTCCCAAGGGCCCCTTTGGCCAATGGTATCACATTGATGCCCCGTCTGTTTTAAGAGGACAGATTAGAGATCCCAAGTTGGTTAAACTCTTACGGGGATCGTAGAGTTCCCTTGTTAAAACAAGTAGGGGAGTCTTAGTACAGAGGTAATGGTCTACATCAGCGGGTCTCAGCCTTCCTAACACTGTGACCCTTTAATACAGTCCCTCATGCTGTGGTGACCCCAACCATAACATTATTTTTCTTGCTAGCTCATAACTGTAATCTTGCTACTGTTATGAATTTTAATGTAAATATCTGATATGTGACCCATAAAGGGGTTGTGACCCTCAGGTTGAAAACTGCTGGTCTAGGGAGAATGTGAGGACTTAGACTCTGAGTGTCCTAGTCCCCAGGGGGCCAGAGGGCTCCTCACCTTCCAGGAAGAGGCATGCTTAGAAGAGAGTCGGAGCCCTGGAATCTCCACAGTCCAGGGCCAGGACTTAGGTGTCGGTGGACACAGGGATACAGATGCGTTAGTCCATCAAGGGTGTCTGTCTTCATTTGCTAGGTCTGTTGCACCAAAAGAATAAAAAAGTCCATGGCTTAAAAAGTCAGAAACATATTTCTTCACGGCTCTGGAGGCCAGAGGGCCAAAAGCAAGATGCCAGTAAGTTTGGTGCCTCCCAGGGGCTCTGTGCTGAGCCTCCTTCCTGGTTCCTGCTAAGGGTGTCAGTCCTTGATACCTCTTTCTTCACATACCATTCTCCTCATATGTCTGTGACTTCATGTGGCCGTCTTTCTGTAAGGACACAAGCCATATTAAGTTAGAAACATACCCTAGTACAGCAGGATTCATTCTGTAGTTAAAATACCATCATAAATGTGTAACAATGTATTTGGCAACAGGCTATATGTATGTGTGTGTGTATATATATATATATATACACACACACACACACACATATCCATATATGTGCATGTACACACACACACACACACACACACACACACACACACACACACACACACGGTCCCTTAAGATTATAGAGGGGCTGGTGAGATGAGATGGCTCAGCAGAGAGAGGGGCTTGCTGCCAAGGCTGACCACTTCACGAGTTCGCTCCCTGGAACCCATACGGTGAAAGGAGAGCACTGACTCACACAAGCTGTCCCTCTGATCTCCACATAGGAGCTGTGGCACACTGGCACCCATGCACTTCCACATGCACAAAATAAATACATGTAAAAACACAAGGGGTTGCTAAGAAACCTAAAATACAAAAAAAATTATAAGGGAGTTAAAAATTCTAATTAGTGACATGGTTGTCATTATTACTAGCGTGGCTTAGCAGGAAAAAGTCCTTGTCACTCTGATGGCCAGGGTTCAATCTCTAGAACCCCCTTGGTGGGGTTCCTCTGTACTCCACAGGTGTGATACGTTACACGTGTGTGAACACACACACACACACACACACACACACACACACTAAAATTAATCAATAAATTAACTGGTGGGTGTGGGGGTGCATGTCTTTAACCCTAGGACTGGAAAGGGAAAAGGCAGAGGTAGACAGATTTCTATGGGTTCAATGCCAGCCTGGTCTACATAGCATGCTCCACGACAGCCAAGACTACATAGTGAGACCTTGTCTAAACAAACAAACAACCAACAAAAAACCCTAGAAACAAACAAAAAATCCACAAAAATCCCCCAAACAAAAACAAACAAACAAAACAGCACAGGATAACCATGCTACAATCCACAGACCCAAAGAAACTAAGTAAGGAGGAGGGCCCAGGGGAGGATACATGAATCTCACTCAGAAGGGGAGATAAAATAGACACTGGAGAGAGATGGAGAGAGACCTGGGTGGGAGAGGGGGTGAGGAGGGAAACGGGGATGGGGATCAGGTGGGAGGAGTGGGGAGGGCAGAAGTGAAACCAGCAATCGACGGGGGCGTCTCTGGGACTAACTGGAGGCCTGGGATGGGGGAGGCTATGGAGAGTCTATGGGAATGACACTACCACAAACTCCTACCAGCCAGGGATATGGAGACCGAAGTGGCCACCTCCTGTAGCCAGGTGGGACTTCCAGTGGAGGAAGGGGACACCAACCCACCCACAAACCTTCAACCCAAAATCTGTCCTGCCAAAAGATGCGCTGGGTTAAAGATAGAGCACAGAGACTGAGGGAATGGCCAACCAATGACTGGCCCAACTTGGGACCCATCCCGGGTGAGAAAGCCAACCTCTGACACTCCGAATGATAGTCTGGTATGTTTGCAGACAGGAGCCTAGCACAACTGTCTCCTGAGAAGCTTCAAGGAGCACCTGACTTAAACAGATGCAGAGACCCACAGACGAACCTGAGGTGGAACTCGTGAGTCTTGTGGAAGAGTGGGGGGATAGAACTGAGAGAGCTGGAAGTTTCCCGGGACACCACCGGAAGACCTACAGAGTCAACTAACCTGGCCCATGGGGGCTCACGGAGACTGAACCACCAACCAAACAGCACGCAGGGGCTGGACCTAGGTCAGCAGACACGTTTGTAGGAGACGTGCAGCTTGCACTTCGTGTGGGTTCCCTAACAACTGGGCTCTGACTCTGTTTCCTGCCACTGGATCCCCTTTTCCTGGTGGGACTGCCTGTTTGGGCCTCAGTGGGAAAGGATGCACTTAATCTTGCTGGGACTGGATGTACCCAAGGGAAGGTTCCTCTCCTCTGAAAAGAAGGGGAGGGGTGATGGGGGTAGGGATTTGTAAGGGTGGGACTGGGATGAGAGGAGGGAGGTAGGGCTGGGATTAGGATGCAGAGTGAATAGATACATTAATGGAAAGACAAACCAGACAAAAGACCACCCCCAACAGAAAAACGAACAAACAAACAAACAAAACCCCCAAACCAACCAACGGAAAACCAACTACAAAAGTGTGTAGTGTCCTACAGCTGTTCGATCCTGGCATAAACGGGTCTCCTCTCTCTGTGGTGACTACACGAATGCTTGTCCACTTACGACATCCTACTTTTTGACATTCATTTAGAGTACAGTTATACTTTTTCAGAAAGGTTATAGCTGGGTGTGGGTGGTACACACCTTCAATCCCAGCACTCAGGGAGCAGAGGCAGGAGGGTCTCCGTGAGTTCTAGGCCAGCCAGGGGTACATAGTGAGAACTTGTCTCAGAAAAAAAAAAAAGAAGTCATTACTGTGGAGTAGTATGCTGTGTTATGTTGGCAGTGGCCTCTTACGTCTTGTGTTTTGGGAATCTCTTGTTTATAATATTATACAGACACATATGCACGTATATTATGCACATGCATTATCATAGATACCATTATGTATCTATTTTTATATATTATAATTTAGTTTTGTAGTAAATTCCACTGTCTAGGCTTGTATAAGTATTCACTAAGATGTTTAAACGTAATGGAAATTGCCAGAGAGCATATTTTTCAGACTCTATCCCCAGCGTTAGGCAACTCATGGCTACATTTCCAAACATGGTCGTATTCTGAAATGCTGAGGTAAGCACTTCAAACAATTCTTCACGGAGGGACATAATCAACCTGATAGGGGACAGGAAGGACAGCCAGGGACACTGTTACATTGTTACAAAGATGCATTTGTAGCCCGTCTAGTAGAAGGAGTCAGAAAGGACACCCTTAATGGTTTGTTTGTTCAGGGTTAACAACCCCCAGTCCCTCAGTCCAGATGTCTCTGGAGGAGGACAAGGTTGTTGCCAGCAGAAATGAACTTGATTCAGAGTTTCTAGGCTTTCCTGAAGCCAAACATCCACGGAACAAAGGGTGATTATGAAGACGCAATCCAGACAGTGCATGTCGCAGAGGCACAGGGCAAGAGTGAAGTCCAGAATGGCTGACTGCCTCTGTGTGTCCCCAGCCTATGCAATCTGCTCACTGGAGATGAGACGTAAGACAGAGCTCTAGGGTGTTAGTCTGCTGTCTCTTCAGATTGCTGTTGTCTGAATCAAGTTCCTGGGCTGGAGAGGTGGGCTCAGTGGTTAAAGATGCTTAATGCTGTCACAGAGGGTACCAGTTTCATTCCTAGCACAAGCCTTGGATGTGGTACACACCCATGTGAAATACTGGCTTCAGAGGACCCAAGACCTCTGGCTTGCAGAACACTGACACGTGTACACGCATGAGTGTGACCTCCCCACACACATTTAAAATGTAAGAAATCTTTCAAATATTACTTTGTTTTTCAAGACAGGGTTTCCCTGTGTAGCCCTGGCTGTCCTGGAACTCACTCTGTAGGCCAGACTGGCCTTGAACTCAGAGAGCTGCCTGCCTCTGCTTCCCAAGTGCTGGAAGTGAAGGCCTGCAGCACCACTGCCCAGCTATAGATCTTTGAATTAAAAAATGAGAAAAGACTGGAGAGATGGTTCAGCCGTTAAGATTCTTGCAGAGATCAGGGTGTGGTTCTCAGCACACACAGGGTAGTTTACTAACATCTGTAACCAGAGCTCCAGGGGATCACACACCCTCTTCTGGCCTACAAAGGCAACAGGCATGCACGTGTTATACTTACATACATGTACACAAAACACTCATGCACACAGAATAAAAAACAAGTAAATCAGGGTTGGGGATTTAGCTCAGCGGTAGAGACTTGCCTAGCAAGCACAAGGCCCTGGGTTCGGTCCCCAGCTCCGAAAAAAAGAAAAGAAAAGAAAAGAAAAAAAACCAAATAAATCTTTAAAAGCTATGTTTAAAACTGAAGGAAAAACCCCAGTTGAGTCTTGCCTCTGTTTATTGGTTTCCGTGACAGTAACGTGACTAAATTCTGGTTTCATAGGTTTTGTTTGTTAGAGTTGAGGTCTTGCTCCATAACACTGCTTAACTTAGAACTTACTGTATAGACCAGGCTGCCCTTGAACTCACAGAGATCCACCTTCCGCTGCCTCCAGAGTGCTGGGTTAAAGGCCACCAGCTACGTTCATGTCCTTTATGACTGCTCTGACTGCCTCCAGTAAGTTAATGACTTGGCTTGGAGACTCTAAAACTCAGCTGGGTTCCATGGTGGACAACCACGCAGCCACCAGGTGATTGCGCCTGGAGGCTTTTGTTCTCTGGACTCCAGCTCTTTCCACCGGCTTCCCAGAACACATCACCTGGATCTCTGCATTTTATGGCTCCTTTCCTGGACTAAGGCTTGTCTGGCCTTTGGTTTAATAGCACTGTTACTTCCTGCTTCCCAGGGTCTGGCATGTTTGGCCTCTGACTTAAAGGAAGCGCCTGCTCCTTTCCATCTGGTTTATTTCAGAGCTCCATCTTTAGAACCGGACACAGTCCCTTTTCCTGGCGGCAGCCTCGTGAAGAAGCATGATCTGTCAAAACGGCCTGACTATGCTTGTGACCTATGAAGAAGAAGCAGTTGTTGGTGTGCACTCTGTCTCTCTGTCTCTGTCTGTCTCTGTCTGTCTGTCTCTCTTTCTCTCTCTCTTTCTCTTTCTGTCTGTCTCCTCTTTCTTCCTCTTTCTCTGTCTTCCTCTCTGCCTCTGTCTCTCTCTCCCTCTCTCTAGTTCTTAGAAGAGCAAATGGCTTTCATGTCCTGACTACAAAAACAGGGTTAACATAAAGATTTCTGGCACTCTGAGTATCTCCCTCCCCTTTGCTTTCTTAAGCACACAAGCTACTTTGCCGTCCAAGGTCACTGAACGCTTTGTTGTCTTGGCCACCTCTTGCTGGACCGTAAAATGTACAACTCTCTGACTTTTGTGAGAAAAGGAAAAAATATGAAAAAAAAAAAGATCTTTACAAACCAACCCCATATTGCCGAGCATGGCACATGTCTTTAATCCCAGCAATCTAGAGGCTGATTTCTGTGAGTTCAAGGTCAGTCTGATCTACAGGGTGAGTTCTAGGACAGCCAGAACTACACAGAAAAACTCTGTCTGGAAAAACCAACCCAACCACCCAACCAACCAACAAACCAACCACCCAACCAACCAACAAACCACCCAACCACCCAACCACCCAACCACCCAACCAACCAACCAAAAATCAACCCTATATAGGTGTGCACACCAACATAAGTCATTTGTGTGTGTGTGTGTGTGTGTGTGTGTGCGTGCGTGCGCGCGCGCGCGCGCGCGCACGCATAGTTCTGTGTAGTAATGCTAACTGTACTGGGTCTTTTATTTGTGTTTATGCCTTTAATATTACAGAAGGCTTTTTAAATACGGTACTGAAAAAATACTTTACCAAGCCGGCACCTTCCAGACCAGAGTAGCTAACCTTGCCCAGGCCTGTGTTCATGTGCTCCAAATTGTACTACATTTATTTTCTTTAAGTAAAAACAACCAGCCATGCCCCAACACTGTCCACACCAGGCAATGTCTCCTAGTAAACAAGAGGCATTCGAGGCTGACCTCCTAAGGGGGAAATCCATGTACTTCTGAGGAGGAAGTACATTTCCATTGCTTTTCCGTAAGTGTTTGCTCCTGTTGGTTTTGCTTTGTGCTCTCCCTGTAGAGTTGGATGGGTACTGTTTGCTGATATTTTGCAGAGGAGCAACTTTTCACAGCAATGTTACTATTTATTGACGTATTATTGGATATGACACATGCATTCACACACACGCACACGCACACGCACACGCACGCGCACACACACACACACACACACACACACACACACACACACACACACACACACACAGAGGCTTGGAGTGAAGAGTGAAGACCCACTGGATATGATTGTGCCTGCCTGTAACCCTGGCACTTGGGAAGCTAATAATTACTGTTGACAGTGCAGAATGAAAGGTCAGGAGGTGAGCATATTCTGAATCGTAAAGACACATTTGTGCCCCACATTTTAGAGCATTATGGGCAGGTTTACTCTTATTAGCTTAGCCTAGGTCAGCACATTCTCACTGTTTATGGCTCCTTTGTTCTGAGCTAACCTCCCTCTGAGGTGAGATGTTCCAGGAGGAGTAGGAGGGAGATACCAGCAGGAACTAATTCGATTCAATGTTGCAGGATGGAGCCGGATCCTGGATCCCGAGGATAAGGAAAGAATGGCCGAGATGATGAGAAAAACAGAGATATCCACAGCTCAAAAACATGGCTGACCATTTGACCACAGGGGCAACCTGAAGACCAGAATGCCTGCCTGCTTTTGTGGACCCCGTTCTCCCCGTTTAATTTGCTGGTCTGAGAAGCAATGTATCACCAGGGTACAAAGCCACTCTCTTCTCTGCTCGTCAGCTCTCTGGATAAAGTACAGTTTGAAGGTTCAATTCTTGGACTAGAGAGATTGTGAAGCACTTGTTGCACAGACAGGAGGAGTGGAGTTCGGCTCCCTAGCACCCACACGCAAAAGCTGGCATGGTGGAGGGGCTATAATCCCAGGACCGGAAGACAGAAAGAGGAGGGTTCTTGGACCTTTCTGGCTAGCTAGTCTTTCCCCCCCCCCCTCCTCCCTCCCCCCCTCCCCCTCCCCCCCCGCTCTCTGTTTCTCACGCATGCCCGACCGTACACCCTCACCCCACCCCCACAGAGGTTTTAATTCCGTCTCCGCTTTTATTGGCTTCTGTAAGTGACTGGCAGTGTGAACCGAATCTGGTTTCAAACCTACAGCGCAGTCTCTGTCAGGCCACAAGGGCAGGAAGGACTCAGGGTCCCAGAAATACCGCAGCCTGGAAACAAAAAGAGGTTTCCCCAGAGTAGCCTGGTCCACGATGACTTTTTGCTAAAGTCCGCCACCTCCACCACCCTCCCTCCTCCTTTCCCAACCACCAGCCACAACTCCGTGGGCCTCCTTCTCTACCCGTTGGCTTCAACTTAGCTAACTCTGATCTACGATGGTTCTGTAGCTGCCCCTCCCTCTTTATTTTTCATCATCTGTTCCTCCCAATCATCTTCCATGGGTCTTTATTCTCATGCCGGGTTCAGACCCCTGGGAGGTGGCTTGGTTTAGCACATCACCCCAGTGCTTGCTGGGACTGTTTCCATCGTAGAGCGACACAGAGAGAACTGGCTAGTCGGTCCCATGGCTGCCGTGAGCTAAGTGTCTGCCCATCCCAGAATATGTAGCTATGTGTAGTGTTGGGTTCTCACAACACAAATCAAGCTGGTTATCTTGGAAGACACACCTCCACGTAGTTTATTGGTAGGAAGCTAAGGAAGGATAATCTACTGTTTCTTCTAAGGCAAGCTTACCACTGACATTTGGAACTGACTAATTGCTGACTGTGGATGGCTGACCTGAGCCTTGTAGGATGCCTAACAGCGGTTCTGGCCTCTACCCAGCAGGTACCAGTAACAACCATCCACTCTCCTGCAAAACAGAGGCAATAAACAGTGTCTCCAGACTTTGCTGAATGTCCAATGTCATAAGGATATGGGAGGCCCCGAGTTTATCCCATTTTATCCCATCCTATGCGTGCAGTAAGTAGCAGAAGGAGTTTAAGGGTACCAATACGTCCCTGTGAGGGATGGCTCAGAGGCTTGCTGTGTTTTGGATGTGATGTATAGAATCTATCACGGAGAGATGGTAGATTCTATCATTGAAGAGGATTGGATGCGCCATTTGACCCCGTCAGTGAATTAATTTATCGATGGATGCATCATTTGATGGTATTATCGGAAGAGGGCTGGTGGAATCGGGCAGGCCACTGGAACATGCTCTAGAAGATATATCCTGTCTCTGGTGCCTTCTGTCTCACTCTGCTCCCTGGCTTCCACGAGGGGAACAACTTGTTCTCCCCCCTTTGGCTCTGATGCTCTCTGCCTCACGGTTGCCTGAAACAGTGGAGGCAGCTGAATACAGACTGAGATGTCTGCTGCTGTGAGTGAGAGGCTAACGAAATAACCTTTGCCCTGCAAATTGTTCCTCCCAGGTGACAAAAAAATGTCAGGCTAAAGCAGACAGGGGGAAGATCCTGCTGTAGGCAGGTTGGGTAAGAGAATTCATACTTCAGTTTGGTATAGGTAATTGCAATCATTCAAAATGAGGAATTGGGACAGTAATAGTCTCTCTGTGTCACGTGTTTGCTGTTACCTGCAATGGCTGACTCATTTGTTTATCCTATGTGAACATGCTTGAGAATGTGGAAATCTCTCGCAACCGCATGATATGTTTATGAAAAAGCCATTCCTGATACCTTGAGAATCAGCTGTCAAAGGAGAGAGGCCTGAAAAAACTAAAGTCTGAGGCAAATGGGGTTTCAATGAGAGGGGGTAGCAAGACAGGAAGGTTTCAGCAGGCTGAAGGGGAGGGAGGGTTAACCAATGGTAGCCTGTGGTTAACATGAATGTACTGGGCTCTCTTCAAACTGTTAACACAGGGGCTGAGAGATGACTTGTAGAGGACCTGGGTTCAATTCTCAACATGCACATGGTTTTTATAAGCACCATTAAATCCCAGTTCCAATGGGATCCAATGACCCTTCTGTCCCTCCACACCATCAGACATGTCTGTCGTGGTACAGACATATATCAAGGCAAAACATTTATGTACATATAATAAAAATAACCAAATCTTGTCTTTGGAGAAGGTTTTCTGTGTAGTCCTGAGTATCCTGGAACTCACTAGGTAGACCAGGCTGGCCTGAAACCCAGAGATCCTATCTGTCTCTGCTTCCCATGCGCTGGGACTAAATAAAGGGGAGCACCACCATTGCCCAGCAATAAATCTTACTTTAAAAAGAAGAAAAAAAGATATTTTTTTTAAAACAGCCTATTTCCATGTCAAACACCAGTGGAGAAGGGTCCAGGCATCAGTGCAGCACTCGCGCTTGACTGCTTATCTAAATGACTTTCTTGTCTTTACTGAGTTTGGGATGTGTTACACACCTGGAAGGCAAGATGGCCGTAGTCATGTTAAGCTGATCCCTTCAGTATGTGTGAAGGCCCACATAGCTACATGCCTTAGGGTTGGGATACATGCTCTCCCTTTCTCCCTCCCATGCCATCAGGATAGATGAGAGCCAGCACTGGCATAGTTGGCATCGTCAGGTGTTGACAAAGATAAGAAGACAGGGCTCATGGTAATGAAAAACAAGATTTAGTGCTCGCTTCAGCAGTACTTAATACGGAAATTTATGTGGAAACCAGAATTTATATTAGTGCTTTTTCCTGTTGTACTCACCCACCCATCTCTAAGCACACGAAACATACAAGGCCCACAGTGATCTTCTGTGAAACTGTTCTTCAGTCTGAGAATCCAGAACAGCCCGAGTCCAGAGTGTCAGAGAACAGCAAACCTGTTGTTCTGAGCCTCCTTTCACATCCTGAGCTCAGCTCTCTGACCAGTGGCACACGGTGAACTACTTAACCTTCCCGTTTCTCCACGTTGCTTTTCTATAAAGTGAGGCCAATTTTATACCCCTTTGGTTGTGGGGCGATTTTGAAAACAACTTGGATCATCTAGGCTTAAAGTATCGTAAATGTTACAGAGAGCGGAATGCAAATTAAACACGCTTCGGTGCAGGCCATCATGCAAAGCTCTTCCTTAAAAATGCAGTTGGCTGATTTTATGTGTGTAATGGTCATGCATTGCCTGACAGCAGGGCATGTTCTAAGACATACCCACTCTTAGGCAGTTTTGTTATTGTGCTAACGTCATATGAATGGATGATACTAAACCTAGGTGGTGTAGGTCTGTTGCTTCATAGGTCTCTTGAGCTAATCAAGAAATGTGCTTATTATGGATGTCTGAGTTCTACCACTACCATATAGCATGCTCTTCAATAGTAAACCTTTTTGTTTTTAGAGAAAAGGAGTAGGCCCTAAAATATGATAAATATGTAAATATAACATATCCAATATTTATTTATTTTTTCTTTTTTTTTTTTTTTTTCGAGTTGGGGACTAGAACCCAGGACCTTGTGCTTCCAGGCAAGCTCTACCACTGAGCCAAACCCAACCTCCAATAATATTTATTAAACATCATATATAAAGCACATACAATTTTTATATATAAAGCATATCTAATATATAGAGAGCCATATCTAACATATATAAAGCCATATATATATATAAAAGCCATATCTAATATATATAAAATTTTATGTATATGTAATATATATATATAAGTTATATATATAAATACATAACAAAATTGCTGTTCTTTGGCATGACCACAGTATGTAATTATTGTTTACATAATTTTACAAAACATGTGAACAATGACCAACAACTACACAGACATGCTGTCACTAGGTGATTAGAACTTTGTGGCACCATTATGAAATGATGAACTCATTACTGCAGATGCCATTGGCTGAAATAAACACCGCTACATGGTGTCTGACAAGACATGCTCTACGATCTCAATCATGTACTTAAGTGTCTTTCTTGTACACGGGCAAGCTATCTGGGCATGTGGGGCTTGGGTCTGTCATCGCCGCACTTGGTGTAGTGGCCTTTGGTGGTATAGCTCCTAATTATTACATGTTTTCATTGTTTCTGACAATGTTATTTTTGACCTGCATATAATCCTAAATCATCTGCCTATCTTCAACCAAGGTTATTAAATAAGTCATTAGATTTTTAGGAGAGGGAATTCTATTTTTAACAATTCATAAGTGAAAAACAGAAGGATGTGTGGGCAAGATGTGGGTCCCAAGACATTATGTAGGTAAGTCCTAGCTGACTCATTTTAGTGCTATTCATGTTATTTTCTGTGTTTCTGAGGGGAGTACATGGGTGGGTTACATGTGTGTATGTGTTTGGGTGTTCATTTGTGCCAGTGAGACCAGAGGTTGACACTGGGCATCTCCCTCTAACCTTATTTTTGAGATAGGGTTTCTCCAAAACCCAGAGCATGCCAATTTGGTAGCTGGGTGGCCAGTGAGTTCCAGTGACTTATCTCTGCCCCTTAGCACTGGGATTTATCACCGTGTCTCTGTCATGCCCAACTGGGGATTTAAACTCAAGACATCATGCTTGGCAAGCTGGAGAGATGGCTCAGTGGTTAAGAGCACTGGCTGCTTCCAGAGGTCCTGAGTTCAAATCCCAGTAACCACATGGTAGGCCCACAACCATCTGTAATGAGATCTGATGTCTCTTCTGCTGTCTCTGAAGACAGCTACAGTGTCTTATATATAATAAATAAATAAATCTTAAAAAAAAAAAAAGACATCATGCTTGCACGGCCAGTACCTTTACATTTGGAAAGGAAGAGCCTGGAATAACAGGGTCTCTTCTGTGGTCTAGAGGATTTTTTCTCATGACAGGATTCAGATGCTCTGTCCTGCCTCTGCAGTGTGAGCAGAGCCCACTGCAACAGGGCCCTCTGCTCTGAGGGTTAGAGAACCTGACCTCAAGTTCTATGTCTGTCCTCCCCAATACTGTCTCTGGTCTTCCACAAAACTCTTGCGATTTGATAGCTACAGTCACCACCATCATCCTGTCAGGCTTCTCAGCCATGTGAGTAACACACGGCAGCTGTCCCTATGAGTCAACCCTTGTTTTTTTTCTCTGCAATCTAAGGCCCAAAGAGATGCTTGATGTCACAGTGCAGAAGCTGCTGGGCTCAGGCGAGGGTGTGTGGTGGGCAGGAGGATGGACGGAGCACACCCAGCAAGACTGATCTTTCAACCACTGAGAAAGAAACGCCCAATAATGGAATGGAATGAATGAGATATCGACACCATTCCCTCTTCATGCCCCATTAGAATTATATAAAAGTATTTTTTATTGTGTGTGTATTGCTGGTGTGTGTGTGTCTGTAGCGCCGTGTAAAAGGCATGGCGGCATTTTATGCGTGTGGGTTGCATGCATGAGTATGCCCATAGGGTGTGGAAGACCAGAGGTCAGTCTTGGGTATGGCCTCCTCAAAAGCCTTCATCTTGTTTTACGATTACACTTTTTTTTTTTTTTTTTTTTTGGTTTTTTTCGGAGCTGACCGAGCTCAGGACCTTGCGCCCTAGGTAGCGCCTACCACTGAGCTAAACTCCAGCCCTGTTTGCAACATTTTTACAGGACCTTGGGGGCTCAATGACGATGGTGCTAGGCTGGTGGCCAGTGAGCCCAGGGCATACACAATGTCTGGAATTATAAATGTACATCATCATACTGGCTTTTTTCTAAGGGCTTGAACTGGAGGTCCCTCAGGCATGGCAATTTTATCAACCTGAGGTATCTTCAGCCCCTTTGCTTCTTTCCCCCTTTTGAGACAGGTCCTCCTATTTGCAGGCTGACCTCAAACTCATTTAAAAATTCTTTAGCTTCTGCCCCTGACTCTTTTTTTTCTTTCTTTCTTTTTTCTTTTTTCGGAGCTAGACCGACCCAGGGCCTTGCGCTGCATAGCAAGTGTTTCTACCACTGAGCTAAACTCAACCCCTGGGTCCCTGACTCTTTAAGTGCTAGGACTATAGGTGACATCTCCACTCCCTAGTTAGAATTTTTCACGCCGTGGGGTAAGGCATGTGTGTTATGTGTGCATGCGATCGAGGTGTGTATGTGCATGAGTGTGTGCATGTATGGAGACAGAGGTTGGCAGCATGGTGTCTCCTCAGTTGCTCTCACCTTGTGTTTGAGGCAGCCCCATTGAGTCTGGACCATCAATGGCTAGTCTAAGCATCACACGCCTTATACTACACTGGCAGCACTAGGGATTGCAGCCAGGCCACCACTTTTGCCTGGGCATTGGTGGAAAAGCCAGACCCCACCTGCTTACCCTGCATAGTGAGTGCTTTGCCTCCCTGCTCCTCTCTACTTTTTCAGCCCCAGGCAGTCAGGAATCTATTCCTATGATTCCAGAGAAGGACTGCCAACAGAAAAAAGCTCCAAAGCTAGGCGGTTAGAGGAAAGAGAACATTGGTGTTACAAGCTGGACAACAGAGGGTTTGGGGGCTATATTAACCTACCAGACAGCATGGAGGTTTGGGGCTAGGGCTAGTTTGGCTCTAAGGTTAAATGGAACTCATAGGGCTAAAGAATCATGGGTACCAGATACCTGTGATTACGATTATCTTTAGATCCACTATCTTAAAACAACAATAAATAAAACAATAACACCCTCTCAAAAACGTAGAACCTATAATGCATGTGGAGGCAGAGGTCAGTCTTCAAAGCGCTTGATGTTCTTCAGATCTCACCCTGTAACCCCTTTTTGTAACATCGTGGTCTCTCACTGGTCTGCAACTTACAGCATAGGCTAGGTTGGCAGATCAGTGAGCCTCTAGGTATCTGCTCGTCTCTGTCCCCAGCATTGGGGGTTACCAACTGGGCTTTTAAAACATGGGTTCTAAATGAATCTAGACCGTCTGAGTACACAGCAAGCATTCTATAGACAGAAAGGTTTCTAGTATGATATTTATTTATGGAAAAACTCAAGAAAAGTAACTAGAAGCAAAAAGGATGCTTTCTGACCCTCAGCAGACAGTTCTGAGCTGTATTCTGAGAACCACCCACTAACAGATTTCCAGGGTTTCTACTCCAATTTGCGACTTGTTTATCATACACAGGCTGTAATGTTGCTGGGCTTGAGATGTGATTTATTACAGTAATCGCTTGAATTTTCTTTTCTTTCACAACGGCAACTACAGAAAATCGCTCTGTCACAAAAGCACAATTCTGACATTTCTTTCTCCCCACCCTAGGTAAGCTTTTATTTAGCTTTTCATTTGTAATATCATATTTCATTTGACAGCCCCCTTTGTGCTTTAAAGGATTGGGGTAATGAGGGCTACTTGAGCACCAGCCCAAGAGCCTTGAGAGTCTACAACCAGAAGACTTAAGAGTACAGTGTGGGACAAAGAGATGTGGATTCATGCGGCTGGATGGGAACAGGATGGTCCAAGATCTCATCATGCTGAACGCACCCAATTTGAAAACTTACAAAGTTTATCTCAATTTTCCTATTTCACATTTTTATGGTCGGTCGTGGGTACTGAACTCAGTGGTGAACAAATGCATGGCCAAGGGAGGAAGGTTTTACCAGCCCATGATCTAGCCTGTGCTGTCATTCCCAGTTCCGGCTCCTACCTGCATCACCTGACATTGTTTCCATTATAAAATTGTTTTGCCTCTGACCTAGTCTTGTCATTTTAAATGCTTCTGTTCATCGCTCAGTCGCATGGTAGCTGCCTCACCGTGTTGAGCCACCTTGAAGGCCCTTGCAAGTATTTAAATAAAACACTTGACACAACAATTCACTATTCCAACAGCTAAAGAAAAGGCATAGTCATGCAGAGAAGAGACTTTTAAAATATCATGCGGAGGCAGGAGAGGCCTAGTGGTTAGGAGTGGCCAGAGGCTCACAAATCAACTGTAAATTCAGTTCCTAGGAGGATCTGATGTCTCCGCTCCTGGGCACCCCGAACACAGGCTTAATTAAAATAATGAAAATAAATCTTTAAAATGCTAATTAAGGTTAGATTTAAATGTCAAACAACTTCAAAGTCTGAAAAAAAAAAAAAAGAACAACAAAAAAATGTTAATTAAGGCTAGACTAGCCCAGTGATGCTGCCTAGAAACACCCTGGGTTCAACTTGAATTGAAAAAAGAACAACAAAAAAAAAAATGTTAATTTAAAAATTTCACAGTGGGTTACTATATATAACCCAACACACCTCAATATGACAATCATCATTTGACTATGTTAGGATTTCACTTACAATCCTTTTATGAATTATGTCTCCAGGTTATTAATACATACATACATACAAATACATATAATAATACATATAATTTTACAGTGTATATATTTAATAATTTATACTGCATGAGTCACCCTCACATCCTCTCCCTCCTTTCTCTCCACATCTGTCTCCTCCTCTTTGTAAACGAGTCCTCCAGCATTGTGCTTTACTTGTGTTAAACCTTATTGCACTCTGTTAGCTAGCTTACAATCCGCCTGGAAGGCAATTCCAGCTCCAGGTTCTGATGTTTCTGGCTTTGAGCATCTACACCAAGCACATGCCCACCTCCTATTGGAAAAAACATTAACAAATACATTTCATTTAAAAGTGGTACAAGACGTGTTTCCAATTTCAAACGTTTTGCCATCAATATTTTGCTGCCAGCCTAGAGGGTTGCATGGAGACAAGTCCCCACTCCCTGGAGTATAGCTCACAGCTCCCCCAAAGTACAAATATTTGACGTTTATCCGGCTGTTCTCTGTTGATGGACACATGCCCCTCGTCAGCCCCTCATGGGCAACAGATGGGCAGAGGCCAGGAGGAACAAACAGGAGAGGACCTTTAAAGCAGGCAAGAAAGAACGCTGATAAAAGTGTCATGGAATCAAGTAAAGAAAACACTGATGGTAATAAAATGTTTCAGGAAAAAAAGTGAGTTCTGGAAAGTAGAAGTCTAGATGAATCGAAAACAGTTAGGATAATTGCTTATAACCTAGAGAAGGGACTAGCGACCGGAGTCTATACAGCCTGGTATGTATGTATGTATATGTATATACGATACATATGCTAGCTCTAGGATCCGGTCTGGATAGACAGATACAAAACAGATAAAAACCAGGACAAGATTTGGTTGAGGATAAATGAAATACAAATAAGTTAATCAGAGCTGACCACTAAGATCAAAGAATATACCTAGAATAGATAATTACTAAAATCACGAAGAGAAAACAAATTTTAGGTTTCCAAATTAAAGAAAATAATATGATAAATGATGCTTTTTATCCACTCTAGATAAATCAGACTTAATAGCTTGGTACAGTTCAATTGTTTACTGATAGGGGGAGGAAAATCAAAGAAATATCTCAAGAAAAACCCATAAGATGAGTAGACAAGGAACACAGCAATTAAATAAATACAAGACACAAAGTATTGTCATGGCAGAGAGCAGTAGGATTATGTTTTTTAATATGTCAACACTGTTTTAAAAAATGAAGTAATTTTGAAAGGATCCATTTATATTTATTTTGAAGATATACAGAGGGAATGCTATGGAAATGGACGTGAAAAGCACAGATGGTATTTTATTCTTTAAATGTCTCAACTGTCTGATTGAGAAACTACTAGGCCTTGAACCCAACACAGGTTGGAATGGAGGTTGTTAAGGTGTTGGTGGACCAACACATTATTGGTGTGATTTAAAAGTCTTTAAAATGAAAATTAAACATTCAGAAAAAGCCACCACTCTGTGATATAATCCCTTGGGAGGCTTAAAAACTGCACTTTTAGATATATCCCACAACAAATCAAAAGGAATGTTTCAAAAATACTACTATCAAAAATGTTCTGAGCCAGTATCATTCTGGAGACCTGTACAATACTGAGGAGTCTAATAATGAATGGGGTGCTGCCACGAAGGATTTGAGAATGTCCTCATTGGGAGTGGAGCTTAAATGAAAATGCATGGAGGCCACAACAGCTGGATCAACCACCCCACGGACGATCTAGGAAGGACCTGGGCTCTCGGGTCATCTCCTCCGGGGCCCTCCCAGGCCCTGGTTCCTTCCTGCTCCTGACGCCCCAAAACATCAGAAAATCAAGGATACCAGGGAGGTGAAAACAGCGGCCAATGCGCCCCTCTGATTGGGTCAGCCTGTGGAGGGAACTTGACTCGTCCCTCTGTCACAGGAACACCCATGGGGGCGAGTGTGCGTCCTGGTTTCCTGAAAGCCCTGGAGCGACTCTCGCTGCACCCTCACACTTCTGCGGGTCTTTCCATGATAGGAATGATGAGTCCCGCTGCCCTGTCCGCTCCCACCGACATGTCAGCGCGGCGCGACGTTTATGGAGGGACGACGGCGGCCCGAGGAGTTATGCCTCCAAGAGCTTTGCTGATGGCTTCTACGACTGCGGGTTGTTGCCGCCCTGAGGAGACGCAGCTGAGACGGGCTCCCACGCCGCGGTCCTGGCGCGCCCGCGCGAACGCCACCCTGGAGGCCGCTGCCACGCTGGTGGCCTCTCTATGGGGCGGCGCGGATTTTGGACACTCTCCTGAGCAAAGCGCGACACCTTCTCTCCCGCCACCAGGCGATACGCCCCGCCCCAGCCGCGTGGAACACGGACTCGGCCTGCGCTGGTGCTCCTGCAGCTTGGTCCTGCAAGAGCTGCGGGAAGGCGCTTCCGCCTTGTCCTGGCTCAACGTTGGCCCGGTGTCACCTGTGCGCATCCCGAGGAGGGCGGCGGCGTGGTCCCGCCATGTGGGACCCAGGCGCGCGGCAAGGTGCGAAGGTGGGGGCGCTCAGCTTGCGGGTCAGAGTCCCTGAGGCCCTGCGGGTCGCCTGCCCTTCCTGCCGACTGCGGCCTGGCGCGGGAAGGCGCGCACCGCGACCCGGCGGGGCGGCGCAGGCCCAGCGAGCGCTTCGCGGGACCACCACCCCCAATTCCGGAGGGGAGCCCTCTCAGCCACACTGCGGCGGACGCGCCTCGCCGCACAACCTGGCTCGAGGTGTGCGAAGTATGGGGAGGGATCGGCGGGGGAGCGCGGGCGCAGGCTGCCCTGGAGGGGAGGCCTGTCCCTCACCTCTACAGTGGGCCTTGCGGCCTCACCCTCCGCTGCTGACCTCTGAGTCGCGGGCTGTTTCAGACAGGAGCGCGGGCTCAGCCTGCTGCTGCTCGGCCCGGCTCAGCCTGTTCATCCAGCCCCAAGCTGCATTCTCTGCCCTCGCGGGCTCTCAGTGCATCCTGTACCTGCTGCAGTGGGACTACACCGCCAGGACTCTGTTCTGGTGGGAGCCCTTGAGGCGGAAGAGAGATGTCTAGGACAGTTCTTAGGAGCAAAAATTTAGAAAAAAAGAAAAGAAAATTTAAAAAGAGGGAAGAAGGCGCTGTGAGCTCTGCAGCCTGGGGACCCGCTTCAGCTCAAAGGAGACACGGTCCCAATCACCTTCCTTTAGTTAGAAGAATGAGCTGAACCAGAGGCCCCAAGTGACCCTTGGCACCTGGATCCACCCTAGCTACTCCAGTATTCAGCCTTCCCAAAAGCAGGCATCAAGTTTTGATTCTGAGGAAAGGTTCCGTTCTGTTGGCATCGATGTTTTGGTGCTTTTCTAAAAGTACCTTCTTGTAGAGGGGCTACTGCAGGACTGTAGGGCGAATTTTTTTTTTTTTTTTTGTTTCTCCCAAAAAAAAAAAAAAAAAGCTTATAAATCTGTACAGAATAATGGGTTTCCTGATGATGAATATTACTGTCTCTGGTCCCTTCAAATTGTCCTCTATGTTTCACATCATACTGTGATAGAGATCTAGATTCTACGCATGAGAAAATAGTCTGGCTCTTAGTATTTTTATGGAAAAATTTTAGTACACGGTGGGTTGAAAGTTTTTCATATAAATACGTCATTGTGTTTTGTGAGCAATGTATAATTACACCTTCCGTCTCTCTGGTGCACTCCCACTCACCAAAAATGCAAAAATGCTTCCTTCTGCTTATGTTCCAGTGCTCTCTCTCCTCCCTTCCTTCCTGTCCCCCACCTGTGTGTGCGCAAGGCAAGGTGAGTGTGTGTGTGTGTGTGTGTGTGTGTGTATGTGTGTTTTCATTTTGTTTTTGTGTGATTTAGGTTGTATGTGGAGAGGGAAACAAGATTTGCCTTTCTGAGTCTGGCTGATTTTGTTTTACTTATCCCAAAGTTCCATTTGTCTTTGCACATGATGTAGTCGATCTTTATATGAGCAAAGTCAATTGTATAAATACCACGCTTTCTTTATCCCCATCTCTTGGTGAGTGCTTCCATGCTGATTCTTTGAACATTGTGAGTACTGCAGTGATCAATATGAATGTGCAAGTGCCTTTGTGGCTTCTTGACTTTGGATCTTCAGGTAGATGCCACTGAAAAGTATCTGCACTACACGTGGTGGCTTTCAGTCTCTTGAAGCACTAATTGACGTTGCAATGGCAGCACCGTTCACAGGGACACTGCTAGCATCCTAGGGGTCTTTTAGCTCCACCCACATCCTTTCCAGTTTTGTTGCTACATATTTTTCTAAAGATACATCTGGACCGAGTGAAATGGAATATCAATGAAGTTTTAATCGTTTTTCCTGTTGATGGCTGTAAATGCTGAATGCCTTCAACACATTAATTGGCCATTTGTATTTCTTTCTTTGAGGATTTCTTTGT